>NC_050573.1:322380819-322508319 GCF_011100635.1 Trichosurus vulpecula | reverse complement strand
TATTTGCCAAATGTAAAAAGAAGTACAATAATTCACTGAAGAAAAGAGCTCCTTAAAAGTAGAACTGGCCAAAAGGAAAAGAAGACACAAAATTTACTAAAGAAAATACTTCATTAGAAGTTGGAATTGGGCAAGCGGAAATTAGTAACTCCATAAGAAAGCAAGAAAAAATGAAATAAAATCAAAACAATAGAAGACACATGTTACTACAATGTTACTTACAGCTACTATGGAGGTGTAAGACCAATAATACCAGAACACAGGAGGAGTGATACCACAGGTTCTTTGATCTGTTTTTCTAAGGAAACTTTAAGGGGATTACAATCTCACTTTAATTAAACATACATATACCATTCACTTAGTTCAGGAGGAAAAGTAAGCAACTTCAGAGAAAACACAAACAGAAATTACAAGCAGAAATTATGTAAACAGAGCAAATAACACAAATCAGCATACATGGCTTCTAACTGTCTGTACATAGCAATGTATACATATTTACCAGAGAGAAAATCATGAACATCTGGGTTTTCAAAGGTGAAGGGCTCCTTAATGGAAACCCAGAGTCTCATCTGGCCAAGTCACATGACAGTCTTCCACAGTCTTCCAGTGAGTGAGAGCCCCCAGCAAAATGTTAACATCAGATTATATATATATATATATATATATATATATATATATATATATATATATATATATATATATATATATATATATATATACATACACTTCTTGAAGGTAAGAGGGTGTCCTAACCATGTGACTCAAACTCATGTGCCTTAGCCTTTCTTGTTACTTAAGCAGATCATCAAAGACTCTTGATTCAATCAAAGTCTGTTTATTCAAAAAAATGCAAGACTCAATCACAGGCATTTCATTGCCTTAGTGCTGAGAAGCACTCCAAAAGAAAAAAAAAGAGCCAAAACTCCGAATTTACTTGCCATTACTACATATGAAACATTTCATTGGATAAACAGCTGACCTGGAAAATAGATCAAAAACAGATAGTCTAAGAATTATTGGATTATCTGAAAGACATGATTAAAAGAGAGAGAGAGAGATTACACATCATCTTCAAAGAAATTGTCAAAGAAAACATATTCTAGAAGCAGAGGGGAAAAGAAAATTTACAGAATCCACCAATCACATCGAAAAAGATGTTATTTATTTTATCCATCCTCTCCCCACCCTCTATTTATGCTTTTATTTCTCCCTTCTCTCTTCCACTCCTCAAAAGGTTTTTTGCTTTTGACCACTATTTTCTTCAATTTTCCCTTCCTAATGACACCCCTACCTTATCTTACCCTTTTCACCTTGCTACTTCTTCCTTGTCTTCCATCCACACACCCCCCCCCTTTTCTCTCCACTTTCACCTCCTACTGCCTGTAGGACTAATTTTTTTCTTTACTTATCAGGGTATGTTATTCCCTCCTTGAACCAAATCCTCTGAGAGTAAAGCTCAAATACTGCTCTTCTCACTCCCTTCTTTCCTTCTCTGTTTTTGTGCCTCATCATGTGGCAAAATTTACCCTTTTCTACCTCCTCCTTACCTCCTCTCCCAGAACAATTCCTTTGTACCCCTTAATTACGTTTTTTTTTATCACATTAGTTACTTTATACTGACACCATAAATCTGTGTATATCCTTTTCAATTGTCATAATAACTGAACCATTCTCAAGATTGACATATATATATATATATACACACACACACACACATACATATATATATATATATATATATATATATATATATATATAATCCTATATGAGGTTATAAACATTTTTTTCTTGCTGAATAACATAATTTTCTTTTGTTTTTTTCCTGTTTTCCTTTTTGTCTCTCTTGAGTTTTGTATTTTAAGATCAAATTTTCCATTGAGCTCTGGCCTTTTGATCAGGAGGGTCTGGAAGTCCCTTATTTCATTGAATATTTATCTCCTGGCCTGAAAAATTATGCTCAGTCTTGCTGGGTAGTTGATCTTTGGTTGTAGTGTGACCTCCTTTGCTTTTCAGAATATCATATTCCAATTCCTCTTTTATTGTAGAAGCTGCAAGATCCTATGTGATCCTGATGGTAGTTCTTTGATATATGAATTGTTTCTTTCTGGCTACTTGCAGTATTTTCTCTTTGACCTGATAATTCCGGAATCTGGCTACAATATTCTTTGGAATTTTCAACTTGAGATCTCTTTCAGGGGGTGATTGGTGGATTCTTTAAATGACTATTTTACCCACTTTCTAGGACTTAGGGGTAATTTTCCTTCATGATTTCTTGGAAGATGCTGTCCAGGCTCTTTTTTTTTTTTCATCATGGCTGTCCAGTAGACCAACAATTCTTATATTATCCCTCCTGAAACTATTTTCCAAGTCAGTTGTTTTCCCAATCAGATATTTTACAGTTTCTTCTATTTTTTTCATTCTTTAAATTTTGTTTGACTGATTCTTGGTTTCTCATAGAGTCATTAGCCTCAATTGCCCACTTTTAACATTTAACACATTGTTTTTTTCATTTACCTTCTGTATCTCCATTTGCCTTTGATTAATTTTCCTTTTAAGGAACAATATATTCTGAACCTCCTTAACCATTTCAACAATTTCACTTTTTAATGATTTGTTTTCTTCTCTTACCTCAATAATTTGTTTTTTTTAAATCTTCTTTCAGCTTTTCCAGGAATGCCTTTTGGCCTGTAGAACACCTCGCATTCCCTTTTGAGGTTTCAGATGTGGGTATAGTGTCATACTGTCCTCTTCTGAATGGGTATTTTGATCTTCCCTATTACCTTAATAGGAACCAGTAGTCTTTATTCTTCTGGTTTGTTTTTTTCATGGTGTTTTTTTCCCTGCCTTCTAAAGTGGATCTCTGCTTCTGGAGCTCACTGGCTTTGGTGTTGTGGCCTCTAGTATCATATGATGTGGGGGAGGGGTCTTCTGGCTGCTAAAAGTCTTTGCTTCCTCTAGGCCTGCCCTACAGCTTAGGTGGTCTCAGCAGTTGTCTGTGCTGGTGTCTGCCACTTACCCTGCCTGTGCAAAGGAACATCAGGGATCCTGGTGTTGATGATTGCTGGTTCCATCCCTCTGAGGCTCAGGAACTCCCGCTGATATTCTGAAGCGTGGCCTCCTGGAACACTTCTCTTCCTTGCACTCTTCTCCTTCTGCCACCGCAAGAGCAGGACTTCTCAGTTTCCTGAGCTACAAATCTACTGAAGCCCTACTTCTCTCTCCTCTATTTCAGGGTTTCTCCCAAATGAGTATAATCTGGGCAAAGAAGGGAGAGATGAGAGCTGCTGTACCTTATCATCATGGCTCCCATAAGTTCAAGAGGGTGAGTTTCAAACCTTTAGATTGTGGGCTGGAGGCCCCAGGGGTGGCTGCTCCTGTGGCCACAGGCTCTGTGCTGGCGTCTCCAGAAGCTCCAACAAAAATGAATGTTACTATTTGTAATTATAAGTCTATATTTGAGTTTATTTGCTTGAAGTTTGTCTTGAAAATAAATTATATTGTGGTCTCATTTAAAGTGAGATGATAATTGTGGTAAATCAGAACACTGCAAAATAACAATTGCTATTTGACATTGAGGCAATATGCTTGAACAATGTATATCAGGGAAGTCTGAGACTGAATCTGGTCTCAGAAATTAATTAACTGTGTGATCTTAAGCAATTAACTTTGCCTCTGTTTATCTTCATTTGTAAAAGGGATAAAATAATTACACTCATCTCTCAGGGTTCTTGTGAAGATCAAATGACAAAATAATTGTAAAGTGCTTAGCACAGTGCCTGGCACACGGTATACACTATATAAATATTAGCTATTATTTTATTAAATGTATGTAGGCTATATCAGTTTTTTTAATGTGATTAGTGTAGAATACTTAATTGATAGATGGTGGTTTCTGTTTAAGAAGATTCAGAAATGCATTCAACTGAATTGATATTATTTGACTTACAGAAGGTTTTGTGTTATATTTTTTAAATACTTAATATTGTTATTGTTAGGCTTCTATTCTTTATTGTGAATTTTGGGAAATCATTGTATCAAAAATGATGTTGGAAAAGGAACTTCTTTTTTAATCTGGATGCTGTTGTGTATGAACTTAGTTACTAAAGACTGTGTTCAAAATGGTTGAAAACTGTTAAATATTTAACTTTGAACATTTTGCTTTTAAAATGTTTATTTACAACTTACAAGTTTGAGATATAAGCAGCAGGATTCGCAAGTTCGCTTATAGTAAAAAGTAAATTTTATCTGAGATCATTTGGCTTTCATTTATGAAAATAATGAAATTGTTCCTCTTAATGGATGTTACACCTTTGAGACAACTTATTAAAAATAGACCTTAGCTTCAAAGATTTCATTTTGCCTTAGTGGTTAATAGGCAATACAGATTGGAGGCTTATTTTAGTCGGCATTTTCTGGCATTTTGAGTCAACTATGCTGTGAAACTCCAGACTGCCATTTTTCTTAATTTATAAGTGAAGGATAAAAAAAATGTTCTTATATCTGATTAATGTTAATATTTATTTCAGTATGAGAAAAACAATAATAACCAGGCCCTAAGCTCTAATTGGTGAAATTTTTCTACTTGAGGAAAAATATCTTGGGACTGTAATTCAGCACTATTCTAAGTTTTGATTATCTGAATTGTCTTTTAGTCAGTAACTCAGTATTCAATGGGAATGCCTAGTGCTGCTCAAAGGATGCACAGTCTGAGAACTGCTATGGGTAACTGTGAAAATTGAGGGATAGGTAGGATATTGTCACTCAGTTTCTCCATTGTATTGTTTCCTTTCTGAACAGGAACTTTTGCCACTTGGAAAATTCTGAGGCTGGCTATGAAACCCTGTGAAAAATGTAGACTTTAGCTAGATACCTGGCTATCAACAATGGCTCTTAGCTGGAATAAAACAATGTGAAAGGAGTTTCTCCCTGGTTACGATTTATGTCAGGTCATTCTGTGCCCTTGAAGGGACATTCTCAGTATTGTCATAATCACATCTCTCCTTTTCCATTCACAACAAATTTCCACAATCAGGGCAGATTAACTACAGAACTTTTGTTATTTGAATGCAATACATATTAATTATTAGATAAAAGCTACAGCATCTGAATTACTATAATAGGATGCCAATATGAAAGATCTTTATATTTTTTAATCTGATTTTATAGTCAGCTCCATATCTTAAGCAACTAAATAAATGAGTTCTTAGGCTTCTTATCACCTTGCTAATAATTATATAATCTTATAAAATGTTAGGTGTCTCATTAAAGAGTTTCTAATTTTTTCAAGACAATATGAGGATATTACACATATACTCACATACATACACATAGGTGTGTATCCTCCAAAAGAGGGAATAAAACAAAGATATGAAAGTTGATTTTTTAAATTAATGGAGTAGCAGACATCAAGAAAGAAACAAGATTAGACTGTTTTCTGTAAGAAATAGTATATGTCTGTGCACACATATGTGTGAATATATGTGTGTATGTATATATACATACACACATATGCATATATACACACACATACGTAAGCATACATATATACACGCATGTATCCATACACATATGTGCATATACACATGTGTGTATGAATCGATGGCTTCTAAATATTTGTAGAGGGATAGACAGGCTTTGAGTATGTTTTAGTAATAAGTTCTCAAAATTAGATTAAAGTTTTTATATATGGAGGTGGAGCCAAGATGGCCACATGAAGGCAGCGTCTTACCAGAGCTCTCTCACAAGGTCTGTCAGATCCCCTTAAAAAAGTGAATTTGAACAGATTTGAGAGAGTCAAAAACCGCGAGCAGTCTGCATGGGGGCAATTTCCCGAGCTGAGAGAGTCTGAAAGGCTAAAGACAGGAACCTGTAGGCTTGGAGAGTGCTCGGCTGCGGAGCTGCTCCAGACCAAAGTGGAAGTGGCCGGCCGGGAAATCCACGTGGGAGACAGACTGGGAGAAAGCTGGGCACCCGGAAACGGCGGAGATCCCCAGGACTCCCAACACAGGACGGCAGTCTGTGGGAGGGACGAGAGGCAGCTCAACGCCACCTGCCGGGAAAACACCAACTCCTGATGCTTCCAGCCCAGGAATTCGGCCTCTTGAACTTCCGGAAGACTCAATGGCCAGGTAAACAGCTCTAATCCCTCCCCCCCCCCCCACCCAGAGAATTCCTCCCGGAAAAAAATAAAAGACAACTGAAACAGAGGAGAAAGTAGTGGGGCCTCACAGGACAAATAGTACAAGCTCATTAGTCCCAGAGGGGCAGAGTCGACAGGGGTCAACACCAGGAGCCCAGATGTAATCTTGCTCCCCCAGGGGAAGTGCCAGTCATCAGCTCAAACAACAAACAGCTGAGACCATAGCTGAAAAGCAAGTGCTAGAGAGCACCCATAGGGAGTGAGACGCCAGGGAGCCAGACCCCTCCCCACACCTCAGGAAACTGAAGGCTATAATTCTAGACTCACAACCCCCAGAATAAGAAAGCTGGGACAGAGAGCCCTGAGGCCCAAAGATAGAAATTCGTTGTAATGCCAGGAAAAGGCAAAACAACAAACATGAAGAAGAATACAAAAAAAACCGAGGATAGTAGATTCTTTTTATGGAGACAGGCAGGATCAAAATATCAATATGGAAAAGGACAGCAATGACACTATAGACGTGTCTGATACCGCAAAAGGTAATATGAACTTGTCTCCAGCACAAAAAGCATGGCTGGAAGAGCTAGAGGAGGATTTTTAAAACCAAATTAGGGAGCTAAAAGAAGACAAAATCTTCAAGTCCCTAAAGAATAAGATTGGTGAAATGGCTATGGAGATACAGAATCTAAAGAGAGAAAATGACACCCTGAGAGGTAAAATCAACCATTTGGAAAAGGAGACTCAAAAGCAAAATGAAAACACTAACTCATTAAAATTTAGAGTTGAGCAAGTGGAAGCTAATGAATCTATGAGGCACCAAGAGGTAGTAAGGCAAAACGCTAAGAATGAAAAAATAGAAAAAAAATGTGAAATACTGATTGGGAAAACAACTGACCAGGAAAATAGATCCAGGAGAGACAATTTAAGAGTTATTGGTCTACCAGAAATCTATGATGAAAAAAGGAGCCTTGACAGTATCTTCGAAGAAATTATCAAAGACAACTGCCCAGAGGTCCTAGAACCAGAGGGCAAAATAGTCATTAAAAGAATTCACTGATTCTCCCCTGAAAGAGATCCCAAACTGAAAACACCAAGAAATATTATAGCCAAATTTCAGAACTATAAACTCAAGGGGAAAATACTGCAAGCAGCCAAAAAGAAGCAATTCAAATATCGTGGAACTACAGTCAGGATCACGCAGGATCTCTCAGCTTCCACATTAAAAGACAGGAGAAATTGGAATATGATATTCCGAAGGGCAAAGGAGCCGGGACTAGAACCAAGGATCAACTACCCAGCAAAACTAAGCATAATTTTTCAGGCAAGGCGATGGACATTCAATGAAATAAGGGAATTCCAGACCTTCCTGATGAAAAGGCCAGAACTCAATGAAAAATTTGATCTCCAAATACAAAACTCAAGTGAGACATAAAAAGGTAACCTGGGGGAAAAACCCCAAAAACCTTATTAACCAATAAGGGCAGGTTGTTTATATCTTTATGTGGGATTATATCATCTTATGTATGTTATATATATATATATATATATATATATATATATATATATATATATATATATATATATATATAGTTATATATATAATATATGTTATATATATACATATACATATACATATATAAGTCAGTCTTGAGAATGGTACAGCTATTATGACAATTGAAAGGGATATACATAGGTTGTGAATGCCTGCATAAATTAACTGATGTAAAGATATAAAATATAAGTAGGAGATATAAAGGGAGGGCTATGAGAGGAGCGGTAAGGAGGTAGTAGAAAAGGGTAAATTACACCAAATGAAGTGGCACAAAAACATATTATAGTAGAGGGAAAGAAGGGAGGGAGAAGAGCAGTATCTGTGCTTCACTGTCATCCGATCTAGTTCAAGAAGGGAATAACATACCCTGATAAGTTTAGATATCTAACTTGTCCTACGGGAAGTAGGAGGGGAAGGGGAGGAGAAGGGAGGGGGGTGGTCAGAAGGGAGAGGAGAAGTAGCAAGAGGAAAATGGTAAGATAAGGAAGGGGAAAAAAGAGGGAGGGTAAACTGAGGAAGGCGGCAGTCAAAAGCAAAACTTTGTTGAGGAGGAGAAGGGGAAAGGGAGATACGAAAGCATAAACAGGGGGAAATAGGATGGAGAAAAAAACACAGATAGAAATCATAACTCTGAACATGCAGGTGATGAACATTCTCATAAAACAGAAGCAGATAGCAGAATGGATTAAAAACCATAATCCTACAATATGCTGTTTACAAGAAACACATTTGAAATGGGGGGATACACAAAGAGTAAAGGCAAAAGGTTGGAGTAAATTATATTGTGCCTCAGCTAAAGTAAAAAAAGCAGGTGTAGCAATCCTAATCTCAGACAAAGCAAAAGTAAAGATAGATTTAATTAAAAGAGATAAGGAAGGACACTACATCCTGCTAAAAGGCACCATAAACAATGAAGCAATATCATTGTTTAACATATATGCACCAAGTGGTAAGGCATACAAATTCTTAGAGGAGAGGTTAAGGGAGTTACAGGAAGAAATAGACAGCAAACTATAATATTGGGAGTCCTCAACCTCCCCCTTTCTGAACTTGATAAATCTAACCTCAAAATAAATAAGAAAAAGGTTAAGGAGGTAAAAAGAATTTTAGAAAAGGCACATATGATAGACCTCTGGAGAAAACTGAATGGGGATAAAAAAGAATATACTTTCTTCTCAAAAGTATATGGCACATACTAGAAAATTGACCATGTACTAGGGCATAAAACCTCACAATCCAGTGCAGAAATGCAGAAGTAGTAGAAGCATCCTTTTCAGATCATGATGCAATCAGAATCATTTTTAATAAAGAACCATGGAAAAATAAGCTAAAAACTAATTGGAAACTAAATAATTTAATTCTAAAGAATGAGTGGGCCAAAGAACAAATCAGAGAAACAATTAATAATTTCATTCAAGAGAATGACAATAATGAAACAATATACCAAAACTTATGGGATGCAGCAAAAGCAGTTCTTAGGGGAAGTTTTATATCCCTAAATGCCTACATGAATAAAATAGGGAAAGAGGAGATCAATGATATGGGCATACAGCTGAAAAAGCTAGAAAAAGAGCAAATTGAAAACCCCCAATTAAATACCAAATTAGAAATACTGAAAATCAAGGAGAGATTAATAAAATTGAAACCAAGAAAACTATTGAATTAATAAATAAAACAAAGAGCTGGTTTTATGAAAAAAAACAATAAAATTGATAAAACTTTGGCCAATTTGATTAAAAAAAGAAAGAAGAAAATCAAATTACCAGTATCAGAAATGAAAAGGGTGAGGTCACCACTAATGAAGAGGAAATCAAAACAACAATTAGGAATTATTTTGCCCAACTGTATGCCCATAAATTTGACAACCTTAGAGATATGGATGAATATCTACAAAAACATAAACTGCCCAGGTTAACAGAAAGGAAGTGAAATTTCTAATAGACCCCGGTCTCAGAAAAAGAAATTGAGCATGCCATCAATGAACTCCCTAGGAAAAAATCTCCAGGTCCAGATGGTTTTACATGCGAATTCTATCAAACATTTAAAGAACAACTAATTCCTATACTTTGTAGACTATTTGGGAAAATAGGTGAAGAAGGAGTCTTACCACATTCTTTTTATGACACAAATATGGTACTAATACTGAAACTAGGTAGAATCAAAACAGAGAAAGAAAATTATAGACCAATTTCTCTAATGAATATTGATGCAAAAATTTTAAATAAAATATTAGCAAAAAGATGGCAGCAACTCATCACGAGAATAATACACTATGACCTGGTAGGATGTATTCCAGGAATGCAAGGCTGGTTCAGTATCAGTAAACGATTAACATAGTTGACAACATCAACAACAAAACTAGCAGAAACCATATGATCATCTCAATAGATGCAGAAAAAGCTTTTGACAAAGTACAACACCCATTCCTATTAAAAACACTAGAAAGCATAGGAATAAGTGGAACCTTTCTTAAAATTATAAATAGCATCTACCTAAAACCATCGACAAGCATTATCTGTAATGGGGATAAGCTAGATGCATTCCCAATAAGATCAGGGGTGAAACAAGGATGTCCATTATCACCCCTATTATTCAATTTGGTACTAGAAACTTTAGCTGTAGCAATAAGAGGAGAAAAAGAAATTGAAGGAATTAGAATAGGAAAAGAAGAAACTAAATTATCACTTTTTGCAGATGATATGATGATTTATTTAGAGAATCCTAGAGAATCAAGTAAAAAACTACTTGAAATAATAAACAACTTTAGCAAAGTTGCAGGATATAAAATAAACCCACATAAATCCTCAGCATTCCTATACATTACTGACAAAGCCCAACAGCAAGAGATAGAAAGAGAAATTACATTCAAAGTTACTATAGACACTATAAAATATTTGGGAGTCTATTTTCCAAGACAAACCCAGGGCCTACATGAACATAACTATGACACACTTTTTACGTGAATAAAATCAGATCTAAATAAATGGAAAAATATCAGTTTCTCATGGTTGGGCTGAGCTAATGTAATGAAAATGACAATTTTACCTAAATTAATCTATCTATTCAGTGCCATACCAATCGAACTACCAAAAAATTATTTTACTGAGCTGGACAAAATAATAACAAAATTCATCTGGAAAAACAAGAGGTCTAGAATATCTAGGGTATTAATGAAAAGTACTGCTAGAGAAGGTGGCCTAGCCATACCAGATATTAAACTGTACTACAGAGCAGCAGTCATCAAAACTCCCTGGTACTGGTTAAGAAATAGGGGGTGGATCAGTGGAATAGGATAGGTACACAAGTAGGAGAAATCAACAAGTTTAGCAATCTACTTTTTGATAAACCCAAAGAGGCCAGCTTCTGGGCTAATAATGCACTATTTCACAAAAACTGTTGGGAAAATTGGAAAATGGTAGGGCAGAAACTGGGCATAGACCAATATCTCATACCATATACCAAAATAATGTCAAAATGGTTTCATGATTTAGGAGTAAAAGCTGATACTCTAAGTAATTTGGGAAAGCAAGGAATAGTTTACTTATCAGATTTATGGAAAAGTAAAGAATTCATGACCCAACAAGAGATAGAGAGCATTACAAAATGCAAAATGGATAATTTTGATTATGTCAAATTGAAAAAAAAGCCAATGCAACAAGAATTAGGAGGGAAGCAGAAAGTTGGTAGAAAATCTTTGCAACTAGTATCTCTGATAAAAGCCTCATTTCTAAAATATACAGGGAATTGAGCTAAATATATAGGAATACAAGCCATTCCCCAATCGAGAAATGGTCAACAGATATGAACAGGCAGTTTTCAGAGGAAGAAATTAAGGCTATCCATAGGCATATGAGAAAATGCTCTGCATCACTACTGATTAGAGAAATGCAAATCAAAACAACTCTTAGATACCACATCTCTCCTGTCAGATTGGCTAAAATAACAAAACAGGAGGATGACAAATGCTGGAGAGGATGTGGGAACATTGGAACATTGTTACATTGCTGGTGGAGTTGTGAGCTCATCCAGCCATTTTGGAGAGTAATTTGGAACTATGCCCAAAGGGCTATAAAAATGTTCCTATCCTTTGACCCAGCAATACCACTTCTAGGGTTGTATCCCAAAGAAATCACACAAGCGGGAAAAGGACCCATATGTACAAGGATATTTATAGCAGCTCTTTTTGTGCTAGTCAAGAAATGGAAATCAAAGGGATGCCCATCAATTGGGGAATGGCTGAACAAGCTGTGGTATATGAAGGTAATGGAATACTATTGTGCCATAAGAAATGGGGAAGATACGGACTTCGTAACAATCTGGAAAAACCTACACGATATAATGCTGAGTGAGCGGGGAGCAGAGCCAGGGGAACATTGTACACAACCACAGATATATGGATTCTGTGAGGACCAACCCTGACATACTTTGCTCTTCTCAGCAATGTAAGATGCAAGGACAACTCCAGGGGACTCACGATGGAGAATGCTATCTTCATCCAGAGAAAGAACTGTGAAGTTTGAATGCAGATTGAGGCACACTTCATGCTCGCATTTTTTCTTCTCTTTTATTTTTGGGGTTTTTTTTTGGTACTGTCTCTTCTTTCTCGTGATTCACTCCATTGGTCATAATTCTTCTCCACAACTTGACTAGTGTATAAATTAATTCAATGCAAAGTTATACATGGTAGTTATATGAAATTCCATGCCGTTGTAAACTAATAATAAAAAAAAATAAAAAAAATAAAATAAAAAACAATTTTTATATATAAACTTGTATTAATAATTGTAAAAAAAATTGAATCGTGACATTTTTTTTCCTATTTTAAACTCCCTGTCTCATAATATTCAGAGACAGGAGAGCTCATTTTACAAGTCAGACCCTCAGGGGACTTTTTTAAAAAAAATTCTTCCTTGAGCCTTTTGATGGCATTTTCCACTAGGAACAGCTTCTTTCAGAGGTGCCCTGAGAATAAGGCCTATTTCAGAATGGCTAAGGGAAGATATTTCCAGGGATCAGAAGACTACATGGGACATCTGGTATGCATGACCAAATGTATTAATTAAGTGAACATTGGGAATAGGTTAATAGATTACAAAAAGACTTGATGTTATATAATATTCATTCTCATTCTTGTATTACTTTTTCTTTTGTTGTTTTTGGTATTTTTTTACTAAGTTTTCTTGGTTACCTTGTTGATACATAAATTTCCCTGCTCAAGTTACTCACATGGTGAGTCTTCTAAGTAGTTTAATCTATAACCTGATTTAATTTACCTATAGAGTTTATTTAGCAAGGTTTGTTTCCTTAAGGAATATATGAGATTAGTACTCTGCTTATCTAAGTTTGTTCAACTTTCATGACATTGAAGGAAACACGGGAGTATGATTTTTGTAACATTCATAGACACAGTACACTTGTGTCCTTTGCAAGTTTAAATACCCTGGTTTATAACCATTAATGCTTACTCTGATTTATTTGGCTCAAGCAGCAGAGATAGAGAAGTTCTACAGATTAGACTGTGATGCAGCACCAGGAGTATAATTTATACGAAAGTGGAGATATTGTGTAAAATCAGTAATTAAAGCAGAGTCATTCTGAAGAGTCCCCGTTTTTCAACCATGCTTGATTTTGGCTACCTACTGCTAGCCTGCAGGAAAGAGGTGTCTTGCAGGAAAGGGCAGATAGCACACACGGTAATCTTCTTCTTAGCTATAATCCCATCTCCTCATAATATATTGCAGCTAGCCTGTTGTACATGCTCACTTACCTGATCTTTTCATAAGAAACCTGTACTAAACAAAATACTAAGGAAGGAGCTGAGGCAGTTTCAACCTCATCTCATCAGGATGTGAGCAAATCAGGATTGTCTTTCCCTCATATAAGTGTGGTTTATTCTGTCTATAATAAGCAGCTGGTGATTCAAACTGAGCCAGCTCATTCATGGCTTACTGTTTTGGTGTATTGAATCCTTTTAAATTTTTCTTCTTGAATTCACCCTATTTATCAGGGCAAAGCAAAGATTTCTTTTAAGAATGTCATTAAATATACCCTCCCATACAGTTTCCATAAGGCCCTCTCCCAATGTGTTTTGGACCTTCATCTTTATCTCTTGACATTAAAGTAAGGAAAGTAATGAAGCATGGGATGTGCACATCAGTTATCCAGCCTATCTGTTTTTCTGACTACCCACGTCTCTGACAATATCCGATCTTTCCAATTATTTATTGCTAATATCTTGCAGTCCACTCATGTCCCTATACCTCCTTAGAATACACAACTTTAATTCTTAGATGTTTAGAATAGATGAAAACATATTGAGAAGTGTAAAAGAAATATATGATCATAGTATAGTAGAAATGAGTGTCAGGCAGATCTCATTTCATATTTTTTCTCTGTCACATTCTAGAAGCATTAACCACAGTAAGTCATTTAAACTCAATGTATCTTATGTGACTCTCAGTGGATGAGCTACTAAATCTAAAAATGTATATTCATGTTCATGTTGAAGCCTTTTCTAGATGTTTTTTTTAAGAATTTATTTCACTGGATCACATTTCATATTCTGTTATCATATATGTAAATTGGACTTGCGGACCATTGGACCATTCCCATTTCATGTCTTTTGTGTTTACAGTAAATTCAAAATAAATGCTGATTACATGCAAAGTACATTCTACATCTCTATTCTACTTCAATCAATAACCAGCATGGGCTTATATTAAAACCATTATCTGAAGCTATGCAATCTTCAAGATACTAAATTATGAATTTCTAGTCTTTCCCCACAGTCTCCTAGTGTTTTCATTTTTCCATGCCATCACTCTTACTGAACACAATCATTTATGTCATCATGACATTGAATAAACTAACCCTTTCCCTATTCTTCTAGTGCATAATTTGAATTCTGGCTTTTTTTTTATTCCTGCCAAATTCGTATGTCACATTCATCCACTTTAAATTTTTTTGGTGGGGGCAGCATCCTAGAATCTCTTATTCTCTGACTTCTTCAAACACTTCCCAGGTAATCTTCAAATTAAGTCAATGGTGATACCAACTACCTAGTATTGTTCATTTACCCTTAAACCAATAAATGTTATTGAAGAAATTGACAAATCAATGATCCTTTCATTGATTTTTATATTTCTCCTAACACTATTTTTGCTTACTATTGTTCTAAAAGCCTTTTATTCTCACTAACTCCCTGCTTTAACAATAACCCTGCTTTAACAATAACCCTGCTTTAATCAATTTCCTCTCTCCTGGAGACGAAAGTGTCCCCCAGTCTACTCAAAGCACATAACAGCCCTCATCTTTACTAAGAAAATTGAGCTCATTTTGATAGAATCTCCCTGAATCCCTCTTTTTTAACCCTTCAAAACTTCTCATTGTCATTATGCACTGCTTTCTCTTCTTCCTAATGCCTCAGAAGAAGTAGCCTCACTTCTTGCTGAGACTAACTTCTCTAAGACAAACTTCCTCTGGAATCTTGCAGCACCAATCATTCCTCCTTTTTCTTGCCATTTCAAATCTGTTCATTGGCCAGGGTGAGGGGGGGGGCAGCTATCGTTTTGCACTGGCTACAAACAAGCTCTGGTCAACAATAGTCTAAAAATAAATAAACAGAATACTCAAATATCCATTATTTTTTAAAAATTATTTCTTTGAGCTGCTATGGAACTTCACTATGCTTTTTAAATACAATGAACGTTTGTTAAGCATCTAATATTTGCAAAATACTATGCTACATGCCAGGGATTTAAAAATAAAGACAAAAATTAAATAGTTTTTGCTCTCAAAGGGCTGCTGTCCTACTAGCTTCTATTTTATAGCACCTTAAAGTTTATAATTTTCTTAGAATAATCCATATAAGACAAGTAGTATAAATACTTTTACCCTCATGTTAAAGATGAGGGAGCTGAAGTTCAGAAAATATCAGTAAGATACTCTGGTCACATAGACAGGAAGTGATTGATCTCAAACCCAGTCCTTCTAACCTTTGCTTCCAGAACTCTTTCTACTATACTACACTATCTCTCAGAATATTCTATTGAAATTACCTTCTCAGACATCACTACTACCTCCTAATTTATAGACCTAATGGTCCTTTCTTATTTTTTACTTTCCTTTGCTTTTTCATAGGATTTGACGGTGTTGCCCTTAACATTTTCTAAGCTTTTCAGCCTTTTATGGCATTGCTCTCAAAAAGGAGATCCAGATTTTAACATGCTTGCCCAGAATTACACCCATAGTGTCAGATTTAGGACACAAATCATAGTTTTCTAACTACCATTCTCGGTCTTCTCATACTATTTCAGTGTACTCTGACCTTTTTATTGGACTTAAGATTAGAAAATGGCACTGCTTCCTGGACAGCTCCAGATAGGTGGCTAGCCATCACCTTAAATTCATCTTCCAAAATTAAGTTATTATCTTTCCTGAAAAACAGTTTCCCATATTCTATTAATGGCAGTATTATACTCCTAGAGGTGCCCATGTTTAATCATCTCTCTCAATCCCCTTAGCCTCTCTACCCTGCCAGTGAAGAGACACCATGCCACTTAAATAGCTTTGGCTCACTATACTCTCAAATTCTTTACCCCTTAGGCATTCTCTACATTGAGGTGGCACACTGTATTGATTGCTGAGCTTGTATTCAGGAAGACTCATCTTCTTGAGTTCAAATTTGATCTTAGACACTTATAAGCTGTGTGAAGCTGAGAAAATCACTTAACTCTGTTCGCCTCAGTTTCCTCATCTGTAAAATGAGTTGGAGAAAGAAATAGTAAACCATTACAAGATCATTGCCAAGAAAGCCCCAAATTGGGTCATGAAGACTCAGACGGAATTGAAAAATGACTGAGATGAACATCTATAGAACTGTATTTTATACTGTTTTGTTAATATTCTCTGTAATTTCTCGATTTCAACTTTGTTAACACTTTGTTCTCTTAAAATTTATCAAAAGAAAAACAAACAAATAAAAAACGCCTTCCATTGCCTTCACCACCCCATAAACAAATCGTCTAATAGGATTATAGTATTTAGAACTGAAAAAGGTCTTAGATATTATCCAACTCAGCCACTTAATTTTAAAGGTGAAGAAATTGAGGCCATGAGATTACTCCAGGATGTATAGTCTTCTGAGCACCAGTCCCACATAACCAACTTCCTATCGAATATTTTAAACTATAAATCCTATGAGGGTCTCAGGATCCAGATATCCTAAACAGAATTCATTTCCGTTCTTGCTCCAAATCTCTCTTCTAACATCAATTGTCCCCTTATAGGTAATCAGAGACCAAATTTGTCATTACCATGGCCACAATATTAGCTTCTCTCTGCTCACAGCCACCTTGGTTCAGGTCCACATCATCTCCCCTGAAGTATTACGATAACATCCTAATTCATCTCACTGTCACAAAGTGTCTTCCCACTCTAATCTATCTTCCACACAGCTTCCAAAATGATGGTATTCCTAAAACACAAGCCTGATCCTTTTATGAATAAACTCTATCAGCTCTTTTTTTTCTAAGATTAAATGGAAACTCTTTTGTTTTGACACCTTAAACCTTTCATACCCTGGCCTCAACCTTCCTTTCCAGTCATACAAATTAATCTCCTTTATATACTTGTTGAGTCTTCCAAATTTTTCTTCTTGCCATTTCACAAACACGATGCACAACATCTCACATATTTGTGCCCTTGAAAGAACATCCTTCATTCCCAGAATATATTCCCTCATCATCTTTGCATATTAGAACCCTTTCTTTCTATTGAAACTCATTTAAATTGTTGATTCCCATATAGCACCTTTCCTGATTCTGCTACTAACTGGTAGTTTCTTGTGAAATTGTTCATCTGGTTTTCATTTTGTTTGTGTGTGTGTGTGTGTGTGTGTGTGTGTGTGTGTGTGTGTGTATGAAGATGCTCTGTCCCAACACAGAATGTGAAAATGTGAGAGTCTTGGTAGCAGGGTCTTTTTCCCCCCATGCTCATATCACACTACCTAGGACAAAGTAAGAACGTAATAAGTGCTTGATAATTTATTAATTAATTATTTAAAGTCTCACAGGTGATTACTACAAAGGTCATAGTCCAATCCCTGGTGCTCTGATTATGAATCTTTCCCTTTATGTAGTATTACATTATTTCCTTCATTTTATAGATGGGAAAACTGAGGCTCATACAAGTGAAATCATTGGTCTGTGGTTATACTATTTAAATAAATGCTGGACATGGGATCCAGATCTAGGTCCCTTTTCTCAAAAACTAGAGTTTTTCCCATTAAATCACAATGCCTCTCAACAATAAAAGATGGAATACAATACTTACTCTCTAAGTGATTTTCCCCTTTCCTCCCACTTCAAGTCATTTTAATTCATTTTACTTCTACCTGAGTCAGGTAAGAAAAGATTTATAAGATAAATCTCCAACATATTATGATAATAATTTTAATGCTACAAAATACATATTAAACAAACACTAGTAAATAAATATTGTGTCTCTCTTAATGGTTCATAGAGTTGTGGAGCTGGAAGGGATTTTAGAGACAATTTAGTACAATTCTTTATTCTGGAGCAGAGGAAAATGAGTACCAGTGAGGTGAAGTGCCAAAGGTGACAGTTAGTGGGAGTGCTGGGAGTAGATCTCAGGTCTTCTGACCTGTAGATCAGGTTTCTTTAAAACACCAAAAGGTAAATGCTTTTCCTTAATGCTAACCAACTTTTACTAAGTTAGAGGTACGCTCACATTTCAACGGAAGAAAATTTTAGATTTCAAAATCTATTTTATATTGTATGGAATATCCCAAGTATTTTAGTATGACTGTAGTTTACAAGGAAACAAGCATGTCTGACACTATATTAAGTATTTCATTTGGGGAGCCAAGATGGCAGCTGGTAAGCACGGACTAGAGTGAGCTCCGTACCCGAGTCCCTCCAAAAACCTATAAAAATGGCTCTGAACCAATTCTAGAACGGCAGAAACCACAGAACAGCAGAGGGAAGCAGGGCTCCAGCCCAGGACAGCCTGGATGGTCTCTGGGTGAGGTCTATTCCACACGGAGCTGGGAGCTGGGAACGGAGTGGAGCAGAGCCCAGCCTGAGCAGCGTGGACGATCCAGACCAGAAGCCAGGCGGAGGGGGCCCTAGTGCCCTGAATATGTGAGCTGCGGCAGTTACCAGACCCCTCAACCCACCAAAGACTGTGGAGAAGGTTAGTGGGAAAAGCTGCGGGAGTGGAAGGAGTTCGCAGTTCAGCTTCCAGCCCCGGGGGCAGCGGAGGTGGGGCAGCTACAGCTGTTGTTACTTCCTGCTCCAGGCCCACCTGGTGGGAGGAATTAAGTGGCGGATCAGAGCAGGAGTGCAACAGCCTGCTGAAGATCTAAGCCCAGTCTGGACTGGGGGTCCTTGGGGAAGGAGGAGTGCGGCTCTGACAGAGCTGGCACCTCCCCCCCAAATGTAGAACATAGAACTCGTTAGTCTACAAGCAGTCATACCCCACTGAAAAACTCAAGGGTCAAGTTAGTTGGTTGGGAATATGGCCAGGCAGTGAAAACGCGCCCAGATTCACTCTCAGACTTTGGATTCTTTCTTTGGTGACAAAGAAGACCAAAACATACAGCCTAAAGAAGACAACAAAGTCATAGAGCCTACAACCAAAGCCTCCAAGAAAAACATGAACTGGCCCCAGGCCATAGAAGAACTCAAAAAGGATTTGGAAAAGCAAGTTAGAGAAGTAGAGGAAAAATTGGGAAGAGAAATGAGAAGGATGCGAGAAAACCATGAAAAACAAGTCAATGACTTGCTAAAGGAGACCCAAAAAAATACTGAAAAATACACTGAAGAAAACAACACCTTAAAAACAGACTAACTCAAATGGCAAAAGAGCTCCAAAAAGCCAATGAGGAGAAGAATACCTTGAAAGGCAGAATTAGCCAAATGGAAAAGGAGGTCCAAAAGACCACTGAAGAAAATACTACTTTAAAAATTAGATTGGAGCAAGTGGAAGCTAGTGACTTTATGAGAAATCAGGATATTATAAAACAGAACCAGAGGAATGAAAAAATGGAAGACAATGTGAAATATCTCCTTGGAAAAACCACTGACCTGGAAAATAGATCCAGGAGAGATAATTTAAAAATTATTGGACTACCTGAAAGCCATGATCAAAAAAAGAGCCTAGATACTATCTTTCAGGAAATTATCAAGGAGAACTGCCCTGATATTCTAGAGCCACAGGGCAAAATAGAAATTGAAAGAATCCATCGATCGCCTCCTCAAATAGATCCCAAAAAGAAATCTCCTAGGAATATTGTTGCCAAATTCCAGAGCTCCCAGATCAAGGAGAAAATACTGCAAGCAGCCAGAAAGAAACAATTTGAGTATTGTGGAAACCCAATCAGAATAACCCAAGATCTGGCAGCTTCTACATTAAGAGATCGAAGGGCTTGGAATGCGATATTCCGGAGGTCAATGGAGCTAGGATTAAAACCTCGAATCACCTGCCCAGCAAAACTGAGTATCATGTTCCAAGGCAAAATATGGAATTTCAATAAAATAGAGGACTTTCAAGCTTTCTCAGTGAAAAGACCAGAACTGAATAGAAAATTTGACTTTCAAACACAAGAATGAAGAGAAGCATGAAAAGGTAATCAAGAAACGGAAATTGCAAGGGACTTACTAAAGTTGAACTGTTTTGTTTACATTCCTACATGGAAAGATGATGAGTATGATTCATGAGACCTCAGTATTAGGGTAGTTGAAGGGAATATGTATATATATATGTTTATGTATATATATAAGTGAATGGGTATGTATGTATATATCTATGTGTATATGTATCTGTGTGTATGTATGTGTATATATATATATATGTGTTTATACATATATATATATATATATATATATGTAAAAGACAGAGAGCAGACACAGGGTGAGTTGAGGATGAAGGGAAGATAGCTAAAAGAAATAAAATGAAATTAAGGGATGAGAGAGTAACATACTGAGAGAGGGAGTTAGGGAGAGATAGAATGGGGTGGATTATCTTGCATAAAGGTGGCAAGAGGAAGCAGTTCTATGGGAGGAGGGGAGAGGGCAGGTGAGGGAGGAATGAGTGAACCTTGCTCTCATCAGATTTGGCCTGAGGGGGAATACCATACATACTCAGTTGGGTATCTTACCCCACAGGAAAGAAGAGGGAGGAAGATAAAAAAAATAAAAGGGGGGTATGATGGAGGGGAGGGCAGATGGGGGTGGAGGTAATCAAAACAAACACTTTGGAAAGGGGACAGGGTCAAGGGAGAAAATTCAATAAAGCGGGATGGGTTGGGAAGGAGCAAAATGTAGTTAGCCTTTCACAACATGAGTATTGTGGAAGGGTTATACATAATAATACATGTGTGGCCTAGGTTGAATTGCTCAACTTCTTAGGGAGGGTGGGTGGGAAGGGAAGAGGGAAGGGAATTTGGAACTCAAAGTTTTAAAATCAGATGTTCAAAAACAAAAAAAGTTTTTGTATGCAACTATAAAATAAGATACACAGGCAATGGGGCGTAGAAATTTATCTTGCCCTACAAGAAAGGAAGGGAAAAGGGGATGAGAGGGGAGGGGGGTGATAGAGGGGAGGGCTGACTGGGGAACAGGGCAACCAGAATATAAGCCATCTTGGAGTGGGGGGGAGGGTAGAAATGGGGAGAAAATTTGTAATTCAAAATGTTGTGAAAATCAATGCTGAAAACCAAATATGTTAAATAAATAAATTGCATTAAAAAAAAAGTATTTCATTTGACCCTCACTATGTGCCTCATGGGAGGTGCTATTATTTTCCCCATTTCATATTTGAGGGAACTGATGTTGACAGAGATGAACTGACTTATCCAAGGCACACAGTTAGTAAACACCCAGGGCCAAATTTTACCTTAGTAGGTATCTGAGGCCAGATGTTCCTCATTTTAGCCTCTATCCATTATGTGTCTCCTTACTCTAATATGAGAAAGTAGTACAGGTTTTTTTTTTTTTTTCTGAAGTGAAGGCCAAGATAGTCTCATGGGTCACTTCTTCCTCCCTAAGGAGGTCATCACCTAATCTCTTGTACAGTGTATTCAAATAAAGTGAGGTTACAAAGAGAGGTTATCCTATACCACCACCATTTGAGAGCTAATCTCTCAAATCTCTAATTTCTTCAATACAATCATACTTAACATTATCCCCATAACACTAATACAGTATGATTTTATTTATGCTGCATGACCTCTCAACCTCCATTCTTCATAGCTGGATATTCCCACCTGGTGAGTTAAAATCTAAACTAACTACTAGGTATAAGAGCTGCATGTTTACCACTGGGAAAATCCTTCACAATTCCTGCAGCACCTTGAGGTCTTCAAGGACCCCTTAGGCAGTGACCACTGTGCTGGAAGAGAGTAACTGACAAGATCTTTTCTCACCTCCCCTATAATTTTTTGATTGGGACAGAATTAATTACCCAAAGTGGTAAATCAGAAGGTGAACAGGGAGATATACATTATGATCTGGATCACAGATAATACTGAATTCTCTTTTCCCCTCAAAACCACCATTTTGCCTGTTATTGTTGAGATCATTATTATCCTTCTAATCAACCAGGGTTTCATAAACTCACTCACATTCTACTCCTAATTACCCTAGACTCTATATACACTGTCAACCATTACTGTTTGTTCTTACAAAGACAGAGAAAATTAAGCTGCATGTATATGCTTATTTCTCTCAAAGCTTACAGAACATGCATATAGAGATATGGATGGAAGTTCATTGTAGACAGTGAACTCAAGGATGGACAGACAAAAGAGACCTTATATCTAAAGAGGAATTCTCTCTCAACCCTCCCTCCCTTCCTGGTTCAGGATGCTTACATTAACTAAAATTGAGGTCTCCACATGTGTTAACCATAATAGCAGGAATTTCTTAGCAAAAAAAAAAATATAGCAATGAAGTTCTTAATTGGATAGATTATAAATACAGAAAGATAGGAGAATGTCGAGGTGTCAATTGAAATTATAGATACAAGATGAATGTGTTTCTTTTGTCATTAACATGACATAATATAGCGTAACATAGGATGTGTCCATAAAATATCAAAATAAGAAAAGTCCCATTATTCAACATAATGACTGGTTCAAGTTAACTTATCCTTGGCAGTCGAAAACAGAATAATGCCCCTGGTCAGCTTCATCTGGCTTTGTAATTGCCAACACAGGAAACAGTGCCCTGAGTTTACTCAGAGAGCAAAACAAATCATGTCTGCCACACGAGAGCACACAAAGTACCCTGATAGGTTAAACTCAGAGTGGGCCAAAATGGTTATCCTGATTGGCCAATCCATGTTATAGGCCTTTCTCAGATCTTGGGGGTTCAAAATGGTTTGTGGAGGGGTCTATAGCACATAACTAATCATTGACACATCTCCTCATCACTTCTGGCATAGAATAATATAATAGTTTTTAAATTGGGCTCCCCGATTCCACTCTTTTCTAATTTGATTAAGTCCTCCATAGAGTTGTCAAAATGATATTCCTACCATACTCTATAAATTTCAGTAACTCCTTATAGACTATGTAATCAAATATTTCATCTCTATGTCATCATTTTAAAATTCCCATCTAATGTCAGGTTTACATTGTACACAACTATATCTATAGTTGTATATGTATATGTGCTACAAATAAGAAATTTTACATATAATAATGGAACTATAAATAAGTTCAAAAAGGGCTAATAGTGGGTTTGGGGTAAAAATTATTGCAGACCAGTACCAAAGTGGCTTTAGTTTTGGATTTGGAGCCAAGAAAATATAAGTTTGAATTCCAGCTTATGTACTAGTTGTTTTATCCTGGACAAGTCATTTTCTTACCCATTATCAGCCACTAATTTTTTCATCTGTTAAATGGAGAAGATAATAGTTTCTATCTCAAATGGTTGTTGTGAGGACCAAATAAAATGATATAAGTAAATGAATGCTTTGAAAACTTCAAAATTCTATGGAAATAAGTTGAGTGACTCATCTTTCATTATACTTCTCAATTAGTTAAAGAAGTAAAGGATTCAGCAACTATTTAGCAAATTTGGATTGAGATATTTGTCATATGTACTAAGTAAAGGATCTGGAGGGAGAGGAATAATTCAGGTTGTCAGTCAATATAATTAATCAGATTTCATTCAGCCATTACTCTACTTTACCTTAAATGTTTACAAATTCAAGATAATGACTTGTTCAAGTTGCCTTATCTTTGGTAGTCAAAAACAGAAGAATGTCACTGGTCAGCTTCATCTGGCTTTGTAATTGCCAACACAAGAAACGGCACCCTGAGTTTACTCAGAGAGCAAAACAAAGCATGTTTTACATGCTAGAGCACACAAAGTACCATGATAGGTTAAGCTCAGAGTGGGCCAAAATGGTTCTCCTGATTGGCCGATCCATGTTATAGGCCTTTCTCAGATCTTGGGGGTTCAAAATGGTTTGTGGAGGTGTCTATAGCAGATTTTTAGGAAATAAATTATTTTAGATGATTTGGGATCATAGGATTTAATCTCACATAAACAACTTTAGCAAGAGTTTTCTTTAGTGCAGTGGTAGTTTGCTGCAATGACAAGAGCCCTGGAGTGGTGGATAATAGGCTATTGTTTTACTACTCGTGCTATTCTCTTCGCCTTTCTTGGTGCCTCAGTTTCTTCAATGGTAAAATGAGAGTTGTGAGATAGGTGATCCCTCAGTTCCTTTAAAGCTCTATTAAATAATAAATGAATATATACATAACATGAAAATCTTTTAATTTTTTTCTATTTCTGAGGGTTTTCCTTATTTCAGCCTCCATAATTAAAATGGTAAAGATATTAAGTTCATTTAACATAAAAGAAGAATATTTGTGATAGTAGATTTATTTGAAAACTAAAACATTTCAAAGTTTTTCTCTGTTTATTAGAAGAAATTTATGAGTTAATTTTATGATATTGAGCATTTCCACTCAATACTGGTGATTTGATGGTACCACCAGAAAGTTTCCTGAAAGACACTGTTTCTGTGTAGCATTAGGTTTTCCCTACTCAGTGGACAATTCTTAACAATGAATATAGGTTCTCTTTTTTACTGTGAGGTGATTTTTATAACTGATAAGATTATTCTAAAATATTTGTCTACAGCTTGACAATATGATGGATGGTATGTACAAATCAGATCATCTCCTATCAAATTTGCTTGCCCATAAAATACCTGAATCTAAATTTAGCCATAAAGGTATATAAGTGTCATTTGTTTTCTATACTTCAGTGTTGAAATAAAAATCAGAGTAGACATTATTACCTACAGGATAGAGAAACTTTTTCTTTATCATTTTACCCCTCTGTATTTTAATGACAAATAATTCAATGTTAAGTATAATTCCTGGAATTATAATTATATTTTTATTTAGAAAATAAGATATTTCGTGTTTTGTTTATCACATTATGGCATAACTTCTGAAGAAAGTTTAACATTCAGTGACGATATCTACTTCGTATAGTCATATAATTTTGTCAAAATCATTTGTTCTTTAATCTAGAAAAAGTGACTCTTTTTACATGCTTTATGTTGCAGTTAGTATGGGATATTTAAAAACAAGCTATTTTATGTAATTTTATTATACATTTAAAATTTTTGAGCACATACATCATTCCCTTTGTAGCCACATACTGAAAGACAGAAAGGCTACTTCTATCATAAAAAGTGAATTAAAAAATTATGAAAATCAGGATAATCTTTTCTACATTTCTTCAAAATCAATGCCCCATTAAAAGGATCCCAACAATTTTTGACTCTATCTTCTCAATGTTAAGGTTGTTAATTTTTATTTCTATGGATTATACAATTACTCTAAACATCAATATGACTTTCTTTTTCCTATTTTATTATTTAATATTTTTTTAGTTTTCAGCATCGATTTCCACACGATTTTGAGTCACAAATTTTCTCCCCATCTCTACTCTACCCCCACTCCAAGATGGCATATATTCTGATTGCCCTGTTCCCCAGTCAGCCCTCGCTTCTATCTCCCCATTCCCGCTCCACCCCTATCCTTTTTCCCATTACTTTCTTTTATGGCATGCTAGATTTCTATGGCCCATTGCCTGTATATCTTATTTCCCAGTTGCATGCAAAACCAACTTTTATTGATCACCTGAATTTAAAACTTTTTGTTCCAAACTCTCTCCCCTCTTCCCTGCACACCCACCCTCCCTAAGAAGGCAAGCAATTCAACAAAGGCCATATATGTATCATTATGTAAAACCTTTCCACAATACTCATGTTCTGAAAGACTAATGATATTTTGCTCCATCCTGTTCTATCCCCCTTCATTCAATTTTCTCCCCTGACACTATCTCTTTATGAAGGTGTTTGTTTTAATTACCTCCTCCCACTATCTGCCCTCCCTTCTTTTGTTCCCCTTTTTTGTCTCCATCTTTCTTTTTTCCTGTGGGGCAAGATACCCAATTGAGTGTGTATGTTATTCCCTCTTCAATTCAAATCTGATGAGGGCAAGATGCACTCATGTCCCCTCACCTGCCTCCTCTTCCCTTCTAACAGAACTGCTTTTTCTTGCCACTTTTATGTGAGATAATTTACCCCATTCTATCTCTCCATTTCTCCCTCTCTCAATATATTCCTCTCTCATCAGTTAATTTGATTTTTTTTGGATATCATCACTTCATATTCAACTCACCCTGTGTCCTCTGTGTATCGATTTATCTAAATATCTATCTATCTGTATGTATGTATGTATGTATGTATATGTATATTCCCTTAAGCTACCCTAATACTGAAGAATCATGGATTATACTCATCATCTTTCCATGGAAGAATGTAAACAAACAGTTCAACTTTAGTAAGTCCCTTATGATTTTTCTTTCTCATTTACTTTTTCATGCTTCTCTTGATTCTTGTCTTTGAAAGTCAAATTTTTTTTATAACTCTGGTCTTTTCACTGAGAAAGCTTGAACATCATGTATTTTATTGAAACGCTATTTTTTGCCTTGGAGCATGATACTCAGTTTTGCTAGATAGATGATTCTTGGTTTTAATCCTAGGTTAATTGACCTCTGGATTATCATATTCCAAGCGCTTTGATCCGTTAATGTATTAGCTGCTAGATTTCATGTTATCCTGATTGTGTTTCCACAACACTCAAATTTTTTTTTTCTTTCTGGCTGCTTGCAGTATTTTCTCCTTGATCTGGGAGTTCTGGAATTTGGCGACAATATTCCTAGGAGTTTTCTTTTAGGAATCTTTTTCAGGAGGTGATTGGTGGATTCTTTCAAGTTCTATTTGACCCTCTGGCTCAAGAATATCAGTGCAGCTCTCCTCGATAATTTCTTGGAAGATGATATCTAGGCTCTTTTTTGATCGTGGCTTTCAGGTAGTCCAATAATTTTTAAATTATCTTTCCTGGATCCATTTGCCAGGTCAGTGGTTTTCCAAATGAGATAGTTCACATTGTCTTCCATTCTTTTCATTCCTTCGGTTCTATTTTATAATATCTTGATTTCTCATACAGTCCCTAGTTTCCACTTGCACCAATCTAATTTTTAAGGTAGTATTTTCTTCAGTGGTCTTTTGGACCTCCTTTTCCATTTGGCTAATTCTGCCATTCAAGGCATTTTTCTCATTATTTGCTTTTTGGAGCTCTTTTGCCATTTGAGTTAGTCTATTTTTAAGGTGTTATTTTCTTCAGTATTTTTTTGTGTCTCCTTTAGCAAGTCATTGATTTGTCTTTCATGGTTTTCTCAAATCACTCTCATTTCTCTTCCCAATTTTTACTCTACTTCTCTAACGTGCTTTTCCAAATCCTTTTTGAGCTGTTCCATGGCCTGAGACCAGTTCATGTTTTTCTTGCTCTTCTTCTGGATGTATATTTTGGTCTCCTTTGGCCCACGAAAGATTCCAAAATATAAGTCTGAATATGAGTCTTTTTTCACTGTCTAACTTAGCATAGCCCAGCATGGGCCATGCACTGACCAACCAGACCTGAAGCCAGGTGGAATAGCCCCTAGTGCCCTGAATCATTGAGCTGTGGCAGGTACCAGACTTCTCAACACGCAAACACCAAAGAAAACAGAGAAGGTTAGTGGGAAAAGTGGCTGGGATAGAGTGAAAGGAGTTCATGGATTGGCCACCACCCTAGGGGCAGTGGCAGTCATGCAGCTCTGAGGCTGTTGACAAAACTGCAGCTGCAGTTGCTTTCAGCCCCAGGACCACCTGGTGGGAGGAATTAAGTGGTGGATCAGAGCAGGAGTGTAGGGTCTGCTTAGATCTGAGTTGCCTTCCGGGTTGGCGGTCCTTGGGGGAGGAGGAGCGTTGGTGTGGCATAACTTGTTGTGTAGAAATAGCTCCGAGAAAACAGCACAGCTCCTCAAGCTTGGGACAATGTACTCTCTACTCTACAAGCAGTCATACCCTAATGAAATATTCAAGGTTGTGGTAGCTGGCTGGGAACATTGTCAGGCAGTGAAAATGGACTCAGGTACAGATCAGACTTGGAATCTTTCTTTGGTGACAAAGAAGACCAAAACATACAGCCAGAATAAGTTAACAAAGTCAAATAGCCTACATCAAAAGCCTCCATGAAAAACATGAACTTGTCTCAGGCCATGGAAGAGCTCAAAAAGGATTTGGAAAAGCAAGTTAGAGAAGGAGAGGAAAAATTGGGAAGAGAAATGAGAGTGATTTGAGAAAACCATGAAAAACAAATCAATGACTTGCTAAAGGAGACACAAAAAAATACTGAAGAAAATAACACCTTAAAAATAGACTAACTCAAATGGCAAAAGAGCTACAAAAAGCCAATGAGGAGAAGAATGCCTTGAATGGCAGAATTATCCAAGTGGAAAAGGAGGTCCAAAAGACCACTGAAGAAAATACTACTTTAAAAATTAGATTGGAACAAGTGGATGCTAGTGACTTTATGAGAAATCAAGGTATTATAAAACAGCACCAAAGGAATGAAAAAAATGTGAGACAATGTGAAATATCTCATTGGAAGAACCACTGACCTGGAAAATAGATCCAGGAGAGGTAATTTGAAAATTTTCTTGACTACCTGAAATCCATGATCAAAAAAAGAGCTTAGATGTCATCTTTCAAGAAATTATCAACAAGATTTGCCCTGACATTGTACAGCCATAGGATAAAATAGAAATTGAAAGAATCCACTGATCCCCTCCTGACAAAGATCTGAAAAAGTAATATCCTAGGAATATTTTCACCAAATTCCAGAGCTCCCAGATCAAGGAGAAAATACTGCAAGAAGCCAGAAAGAAAAAATATTGGTATTGTGGAAACACAATCAGGATTACACAACATCTAGCAGCTTCTACATTAAGGAATCAAAGGGCTTGGAATATGATATTCCAGAGGTCGGTGGTGCTAGGATTAAAACCAAGAATCACCTACCCAGCAAAACTGAGTATCATGCTCCAAGGGAAAATATGGATTTTCAGTAAAATAGCAGACTTTTAAGCATTCTCAGTGAAGAGACCACAGGTGAACAGAAAATCTGACTTTCAAACACAAGAATGAAGAGAAGCATGAAAAGGTAAATAAGAAAGAGAAGTCATAAGGGACTTATTAAAGTTTAACTCTTTTGTTTATATTCCTCCATGGAAAGATGATGTATATAATTCATGAGGTCTCAGTATTAGGGTAGATGAAGGAAATATACATATGTGTGTGTGTATACATACATACATATATACACACAGAGGGCACAGGGTGAATTGAATATGAAGGGATGACATATAAAAAAATCAAAATAAGGGATGAGAGAGGAATATATTGAGAGAGGGAGAAAGGGAAAAATAGAATGTGGTAAATTATCTCACATAAAAGTGGCAAGAAAAGTAAAGGGAAGAGGGGGCAGGTGATGGGGAATGAGTGAATCTTGCTCTCATCGAATTTGAATTGAGGAAGGAATAACATATTCACTCAAGTGGGTATCTTACTGAACAGGAAAGAAGGAGGAATGAGATAAAAAGGAGGGACGGTGGAAGGGAGGCCAGATAGAGGGAGGACTTAATCAAAAGCAAACACTTTCAAAAAGTTTTAAAGTCAAAGGAGTAAAGGGAATAAAGGGTTTTGCATAATGACACACATGTGGCCTGTGTTGAATTGCTTGCCTTGCCTTCTTCAGGAGGGTGGGTGGGGATGGAATAGTGGAGAGTATTTGGAACTCAAAGTTTTAAAAACAGTTGTTCGAAAAAAGTTTTTGCATGCAACTAGAAAATAATATATACAGGCAATGGGACATAGAAATCTATGTTGCCTTCAAAGAAAGTAAGTTAAAATGGGGATGCGGGCATGGGGGGGGGCAGAGTTGGGTGACAGAAGGGAGGGCTAACTGGGGAATGGGGCAATCAAAATATATGCCATCTTGGAGTGGGGGGAGGAAAGAAATGGGGAGAAATTTTGTAAACCAAACTCTTGAAAATCAATGCCGAAAACTAAAAATATTAAATAAATAAAAAATAACAAAAGAAATAAAATAATTGGAAGTAATAATGCTTTCTAATTGTTACTTGGTTTTTACTTACATATTCTTAATTTCATGGGTTCCCTGTTAGTTACTCTATGATGAAGAATCCCTTCCTTTTACAGTTTACTGTGTAATTTGATATTAAGACAGAGCTCAATCTCTCTTGAATTTTTAAAATGCAATTGAATTCATGTGAATTGACTTAGATGGCTTTTTGGATACATTTTCCAGTTATCAAAAAAATGCTTGCCTAATAAGGTCTTAATTTAAAACACTCTTTTTCGTTTTTTTTTCCATGACAGTATTCAATTGACACATTGATCTTAAGTTTGCTAAAAATATAATAAAAATAAATATGAACTGGACCAAAAAATCCCCTGTCTTTGACACACATACGAAAGGTGCATGACTTTGGATGGAGGGGTATAATTTATATCTGCTGACTGATGCCACTCTTCTCTTCCTCATTTTACATGGCAATCTGAGGACTAAGATGTCAAACTCCTGAGCATAGTCCATCACTGGAAGATTCTGTCAGAGATCTGTGCTGCCAGCTGTGCCTCTGGAAATGTCACATTAGTGGTGACAGACTTGCTGGGCTGACTATTCAGGTGACATTCTTTTTTCACCATGTTTATTGAAAATGAGTATGAGAAACTTTTACATATGTCTTGGGTAGAGCCACATATGGAGAGAGCAGACAAAGGAGAGAGTTAGGCCATTCTGAACTGCTCCTCGATTTCTGGAATTTATGTACCTGCCTTTTTAATTATTCATATCCAAAAGGTATCATACCAAATGCAGACTACGGTTCCAACCAGGGCTGCTAGGAAAGGATAACAACAACAGCAATAAGCACTTTTATTACCCTTTAAGTTTGCAAAGTGTTCCCCAAATATTACCTCATTTAATGAGTATGAGAAAGAAAGAAAGAAAGAAAGAAAGAAAGAAAGAAAGAAAGAAAGAAAGAAAGAAAGAAGAAAGAAATGTGAGGGAGAGAGGAAGGAAGAAAAAAGAACAGCTTTTCTCTAACACATGTGCTGGAGAGCTTAGTCTTTGTGATATCTCGGACCTAGAAAGGAAATGTTATTACTATTGAAATCAGGACACATTATAACCTTTCTAACAATTTTGATCTTAACAAGTAGGTGGAATCACCTCATATGTGTAAGTCTCCGTATATGTCTATGTATGTGTATTTTATGTATATATGTGTATATTTGTGTATATACACACACATATACCTACACATACACATACGCATACACATATTAGGTGATTCTACCTACTCGTTAAGATCAAAATAATAAGAATCATTTGTCAGGACAATCCCTGGTAACATTTCTCTGTATTTCACTAGGCTGGTCCTCTCCTGACATTTTTTTAACAAGCCCATGCTTCAATCCTGTTCACTTTGATAAGAACTGTCACTTTGTGCTCCATTGGTACAGGCCTCTCGATCTCATGATCACCTCCTCAAAAGGATCAGTAGAAAAAGCATAGTAAAGAAGAATGAGCCCTGGCTCTGGGGTAATAAGACCTAGGTTCACATTGAACCTCTGGCAGTTATGGGACCTTAGGCAAGTCACTTTACTTTCCTGAAATTTAGTTTCCTCATATATCAAATGCAAGTGCTGTACCAAATGGTCTCTGAAATCCCTTCAAGCTCTAGTTCCCAAATTACAAAATGCAAAATGTGTTCTGCAAAACTTTCAACACTACATAAATGTTAGCTGTTATTAATATGATTTTGAATATACATTCTGCAGCTCAAAGACTCAGTGACAGCATGTTGGAATAAAATCATTATAAATTCTTTACTTAGGAGTGAAATATATATTATTGTTATCTGTGGAAAGAATTATGACTGGAAGGTAGGAAATGTTAAGTTCTAGTTGTGGTTCCACCAGATCTTTGTTCTGTGGCCTCAAACATATAATGTTACCTGTTTCCTTTAGCAAATTAATATGATAATATGTGTTTGAATCCTTAGGATTTAAAAAGTCATAACAGAGGTCAGGGGGCAGAGGCAAGATGAGGGCTGGAAAGCAGGGACTTGCTTAAGCTCTCCCCTAGGTCCCACCAAATGCCTACAAAAATGACTCTGAACAAATTCTAGAGCTGCAGAACCCACGAAATAGCAGAGGGAAGCAGGGTTCCAACCCAAGACAGCCTGGATGGATGCTGGAAGGGGTCTATCACACGGTTCTGGGAGCTGACTGGAACAGAGCTCAGGGTAGGCCAGGACCAACCAGAATGAGAGCCGCGCAGAACATGCCTTAGGGACCTGAATCATTGAGCTGTGGCAGTTACCAGATTTCTCAACTCACAAATGCCAAAGACAACAGAGTAGTTTAGTGGGAAAAACTTCTGGGACAGAGTGAAAGGAGTTCATGGGCCCAGGGGCAGCAGAGGTGGTGCATCTCTGAGGCTGCTTCCAGAGCTACAGCTGCAGCTGGCTCTGGACCAATGCCCACCTAGTGGGAGTGCAAAGCCTGCTTTGCCCTGCCTGGATCTGGGCTGCAATTCTGGTTGGCAGCTCTTGGGGGAGAAGGAGTGCTGGTGTGGCAGAATTCGCTGTGCAGAAGTGGGTCTGAAAACAGCAGTGCAGGCCCTCAACCTTGGGACAAAGTACTCTCTACTCTACAAACAGTCATACCCCAACAAAAAGCTCAAGGGTCAAGCAGTTGGCTGGGAAGATGAACAGGCAGAGAAAACAGACTCAGATTCAGATTCAGACTTTGGAATCTTTTTTGGTGAAAAAGAAGGCCAAAACATACAGGGAGAAGAAGTCAACAAAGTCAAAGAGCCTACATCAAAAGCCTCCAAGAAAAACATGAACTGGTCTCAGGCCATGGAACAGCTCAAAAAGGATTTGGAAAACCAAGTAAGAGAAGTAGAGGAAAAATTGAGAAGGGAAATGAGAGTGATGCAAGAAAACCATGAAATACAAGTCAATGACATGCTAAAAGAGACCCCCAAAATACTGAAGAAAATAACACCTTAAAGAATAGACTAACTCAAATAGGAAATGAGCTCCAAAAAGCCAATGATGAGAAGAATGCCTTGAAAGGCAGAATTAGCCAAATGGAAATGGAAGTCCAAAAGACCACTGGAGAAAATACTACCATAAAAATTAGATTGGAGCAAGTGCAAGATAGTGACTTTATGAGAAATCAAGATATTAAAAAACAGCACCAAAGGAATGATAAAATGGAAGACAATGTGAAGTATCTCATTGGAAATACCACTGACTTGGAAAATAGATCCAGTAGATATAATTTAAAACTTATTGGACTGCCTGAAAGCAATGTTTAAAAAGAGCCTAGATATCATCTTTCAAGAAATTATTAAGGAGAACTGCAGTGATATTCTAGAGCCACAGGGCAAAATAGAAATTGAAAGAATCCATCAATAGACTCCTCAAATAGATCCCAAAAAGAAATTTCCTAGGAATACTGTCACCAAATTCCAGAGCTCCCAGATCAGGGAGAAAGTATTGCAAACAGCCAGAAAGAAACAACTTGAGTATTGTGGAAACACAATCAGAATAACCCAAGATCTAGCAGCTTCTACATTAAGAGATAGAAGGCCTTGGAATACAATGTTTCAGAGGTCAATGGAGCCAGGATTAAAACCAAGAATCACATACCCAGCAAAACTGAGTATCATACTCCAAGGCAAAATATGGATTTTCAATATAAAAGAGGACTTTCAAGCTTTCTCAGTGAAAAGACCAGAGCTGAATAGAAAATTTGACTTTCAAATACAAAAATCAAGGGAAGCATGAAAAGGTAAACAGGAAAGAGTAATCAAAGGGACTTACTAAAGTTGCATTGTTTTGTTTACATTCCTACATGGAAAGATGATGTTTACAATTCATGAGAACTCAGTATTAGGGTAGCTGAAGGGAATATACGTATATATAGACAGAGGGCACAGGGCGACTTGAATATGAAGTGATGATATCTAAAAAAAAATCAAATTAAGGGATGAGAGAGGAATATATTGATAGAGGGAGAAAGGGACAGATAGAATGGGGTAAATTATCTCACATAAAAGTGGCAAGAAAAACAGTTCTGTTGGTAGGTAAGAGGGGGCAGGTTAGGGGGAATGAGTGAATCTTGCTCTCATTGGATATGATCTGAGGAGGGAATAACATACACACTCAATTGGTATCCTACCTCACAGGAAAAAAAAGGAGGAAGGAGATAAAAAGGGGGGACAATAGAAGGGAGGGCAGATAGGGGAAGAAGTTATCAAGAATGAACATTTTTGAAAAGGGACAGGTTCAAGGCAGAAAATTGGATAAAGGGGGATAGGATAAGAAGGAGCAAAATATAATTAGTCTTTCACAACATGAGTATTGTGCAAGGGTTTCGCATAATGATACACAATGTTGAATTGCTTGCCTTCTCAGGGTGGGTGGGTGGAGAGGGAAGAGGGGAGAGAATTTGGAACTCAAAGTTTTAAAAGATATTCAAAAAAAAGTTTTTGCATGCAACTTGGAAATAAGATATACAGGCAAGGGGTAATAAACCTCTATCTTGCCCTACAATAAAGTAAGGGAAGAGGAGATGGGGGGGAGTGTGGTGATAGAAGGGAGGACTGCCTGGGGAATGGGTCAATCAGAATATATGCCATCTTGGAGTGGGGGGAAAGGTAGAAAGGGGGAGAAAATTTGTCTTTCAAACTCTTGTGAAAATCAATGCTGAAAACTAAAAATATTAAACAAAAAACAAACAAGCAAACAAACAAATGAATAGATAGATGAATAGATAAATAGATGAATAGATAAATAAATGAATGAAATGAGGAAAGTAAGTCTTAGGGGAACTATATGATTTGCCCTAAGTCACACAGCTGTTAGGTGTCAGAGGTAGTGATAAAATGCAAGTCTTTGGGTTGGTTCTTCAGTGTTCTTTTCATTATCTCACACTGTCTTTAATGTTAATAGAGTCAAGTTGGTGAGTATGTTAAAATTTTGGTCTTAAACACTGAATTACATATTGGAGAATTCTTTCTCCTTTGGAAGATTAAGGTATTTCTTGTTTTTTGGGGTTTTTTTTGTTTGTTTCTTTACCTAAAAAACAATACAATACTTTTTCAAGCGTCTGGAATTTGTATTTTATGAGATACTTTTTTTTTGGGAGGGGCAAATATTTTTAAAAAAGGAGTACATGCCTTCAAATCCTTACTCTACTTCTCTAACCAGAGTGTTTGGCTTAGTTATGTGACAAAAGGAAAATGATTCACCTTTCCTCCAGTCCAGATGAAACTAATGACAAATAATCATGTTTTAATGCTAAATGTTCCTAAAGTGAATAAACAACTTTCTTCAGAGATAAACTTCTATTACTTACAGTCACCATGTTCACATCATTGAAGATAAAAATAAAAAATAATGCAACACTCTTTTTTTTTCAGTGTAAATCTTTTTAGGTTCTACTCTTAACAAAAATACTTTCCAGCTAGTGTTGACACAGTGTTGCTTTGTATAGCTTAAGAACCATCTGACAGAGTAGAAAACATATGATGTAGAAGAAGACCAATCTGTAAACAACATGTTTTCTATTTTGTTCTTACTGGAAGTTTATTTTTAACATTAAAGATATTTCCATGGAACAGACATTTTGTTTCTTAAGAATACATCCACTATTTCAACCGGCATTCTTGCTAATTATTCCCACCATGAAAGTGTATTAAAAATGAACTCAGAAGTCATTTAACTTGCTTGTTTCCTAGAATGCAACTATCTGGAAGTAAGTGTTACAAGGAAATAAAGAGGCTCTAGCATGTGATCGTGTTTAAAATGTGCTTTTCTCCCCTTAGAATATTCAATGCTTAGATGACGGTGGCTTTTTTGACTATTACATTCTTCTTTCTCAATGAAATGAAAGCCAAACTAGTGCAAATGAAAGAACTGTACATTAAAAAAAGAGTGAACACATGTTTAATGAATTAATCAGGACTTACATTCAGGAATAACAGTTTTGAACAGGCAAAATTCACTTCCACCTCTAAAAGGCATTTAAAGGAAGTGCATTTAAAGGAAGGAAAATTATTCCTAGGTTTTGATGATGTACTAGGAAAGAAGAGTAATATTTAAGGGCCTATATGACATAATGTGATACAACTTGCAGTTCCAAGATGCCTAACACATCACAGTAAATTTCAGAGTCCTCTTAGGCTATCAAGGAAGGAGTAGACACTGAATTTTGCAAACTTTTAGATGCCATTAACATTGCTCTAGCAATCTTGTTGACATGAATTTGCTTTTCAGATGCTTAGTATCATAGACTTAGAGCTGAAAGAAACCAAGCAGATGATATTTTCAATCCTCTCATTTTACAAACTAGAAAATAGGCCCGAGAATTTAAATGATTTGCCCAAAGTTACACAAGTGGCAATCCTCAGACAGGAATCTGAATGTAAGTTGTCTAACTTACAATGGGGTTTTAGATAATAAGGAAAGTAGTTTTTATTTCCATCTTTTCTAAATGATAAAAAAATCATGCATTTTCACAATTAATTTCTGAAATAACATATTCTAAGATTAATTCATTTGTAATTTTGATTTGTGGAATTATGTTTAAAATTATGTGTTTTTGAGGGGGCGGAGCCAAGATGGCGGCTGGTAAGCACGGACTAGAGTGAGCTCCATACCCGAGTCCCTCCAAAAACCTATAAAAATGGCTCTGAACCAATTCTAGAATGGCAGAACCCACAGAACAGCAGAGGGAAGCAGGGCTCCAGCCCAGGACAGCCTGGATCGTCTCTGGGTGAGGTCTATTCCACACGGAGCTGGGAGCTGGGAGCTGGTAACGGAGTGGAGCAGAGCCCAGCCTGAGCGGCGTGGACGATCCAGACCAGAAGCCAGGCGGACAGGGCCCTAGCACCCTGAATATGTGAGCTGCGGCAGTTACCAGACCCCTAGACCCACAAACACCAAAGACTGCGGAGAAGGTTAGTGGGAAAAGCTGCGGGAGTGGAAGGAGTTCGCAGTTCGGCTTCCAGCCCCGGGGGCAGCGGAGGTGGGGCAGCTACAGCTGTTGTTACTTCCGGCTCCAGGCCCACCTGGTGGGAGGAATTAAGTGGCGGATCAGAGCAGGAGTGCAACAGCCTGCTGAAGATCTAAGCCCAGTCTGGACTGGGGGTCCTTGGGGAAGGAGGAGTGCGGCTCTGACAGAGCTGGCACCTCCCCCCCAAATGTAGAACATAGAACTCCTTAGTCTACAAGCAGTCATACCCCACTGAAAAACTCAAGGGTCAAGTTAGTTGGTTGGGAATATGGCCAGGCAGCGAAAACGCGCCCAGATTCAGTCTCAGACTTTGGATTCTTTCTTTGGTGACAAAGAAGACCAAAACATACAGCCTAAAGAAGACAACAAAGTCATAGAGCCTACAACCAAAGCCTCCAAGAAAAACATGAACTGGCCCCAGGCCATAGAAGAACTCAAAAAGGATTTGGAAAAGCAAGTTAGAGAAGTAGAGGAAAAATTGGGAAGAGAAATGAGAAGAATGCGAGAAAACCATGAAAAACAAGTCAATGACTTGCTAAAGGAGACCCAAAAAATACTGAAAAATACACTGAAGAAAACAACACCTTAAAAAATAGACTAACTCAAATGGCAAAAGAGCTCCAAAAAGCCAATGAGGAGAAGAATACCTTGAAAGGCAGAATTAGCCAAATGGAAAAGGAGGTCCAAAAGACCACTGAAGAAAATACTACTTTAAAAATTAGATTGGAGCAAGTGGAAGCTAGTGACTTTATGAGAAATCAGGATATTATAAAACAGAACCAAAGGAATGAAAAAATGGAAGACAATGTGAAATATCTCCTTGGAAAAACCACTGACCTGGAAAATAGATCCAGGAGAGATAATTTAAAAATTATTGGACTACCTGAAAGCCATGATCAAAAAAAGAGCCTAGATACTATCCTTCAGGAAATTATCAAGGAGAAGAGCCCTGATATTCTAGAGCCACAGGGCAAAATAGAAATTGAAAGAATCCATCGATCGCCTCCTCAAATAGATCCCAAAAAGAAATCTCCTAGGAATATTGTTGCCAAATTCCAGAGCTCCCAGATCAAGGAGAAAATACTGCAAGCAGCCAGAAAGAAACAATTTGAGTATTGTGGAAACCCAATCAGAATAACCCAAGATCTGGCAGCTTCTACATTAAGAGATCGAAGGGCTTGGAATGCGATATTCCGGAGGTTAACGGAGCTAGGATTAAAACCTCGAATCACCTACCCAGCAAAACTGAGTATCATGTTTCAAGGCAAAATATTGATTTTCAATAAAATAGAGGACTTTCAAGCTTTCTCAGTGAAAAGACCAGAACTGAATAGAAAATTTGACTTTCAAACACAAGAATGAAGAGAAGCATGAAAAGGTAATCAAGAAACGGAAATTGCAAGGGACTTACTAAAGTTGAACTGTTTTGTTTACATTCCTACATGGAAAGATGATGAGTATGATTCATGAGACCTCAGTATTAGGGTAGTTGAAGGGAATATGCAGATATATATATATATATATATATATATATATATATATATATATATATATATATATATGTTTATGTATATATATAAGTGAATGTGTATGTATGTATATATCTATGTGTATATGTATGTATGTGTGTATATATATGTGTTTATATATGTATGTATGTGTGTATATATATATATATGTAAAAGAAAGAGAGCAGACACAGGGTGAGTTGAAGATGAAGGGAAGATATCTAAAAGAAATAAAATGAAATTAAGGGATGAGAGAGTAACATACTGAGAGAGGGAGATAGGGAGAGATAGAATGGGGTGGATTATCTTGCATAAAGGTGGCAAGAGGAAGCAGTTCTATGGAAGGAGGGGAGAGGGCAGGTGAGGGGGGAATGAGTGAACCTTGCTCTCATCAGATTTGGCCTGAGGGGGAATACCATACATACTCAGTTGGGTATCTTACCCCACAGGAAAGAAGAGGGAGGAAGATAAAAAAAAAAATAAAACGCGGGGGGATGATGGAGGGGAGGGCAGATGGGGGTGGAGGTAATCAAAACAAACACTTTGGAAAGGGGACAGGGTCAAGGGAGAAAATTCAATAAGCGGGATGGGTTGGGAAGGAGCAAAATGTAGTTAGCCTTTCACAACATGAGTATTGTGGAAGGGTTATACATAATAATACATGTGTGGCCTAGGTTGAATTGCTCAACTTCTTAGGGAGAGTGGGTGGGAAGGGAAGAGGGAAGAGAATTTGGAACTCAAAGTTTTAAAATCAGATGTTCAAAAACAAAAAAGTTTTTGTATGCAACTAAAAAATAAGATACACAGGCAATGGGGCGTAGAAATTTATCTTGCCCTACAAGAAAGGAAGGGAAAAGGGGATGAAAGGGGAGGGGGGTGTTAGAGGGGAGGGCTGACTGGGGAACAGGGCAACCAGAATATAAGCCATCTTGGAGTGGGGGGGAGGGTAGAAATGGGGAGAAAATTTGTAATTCAAACTGTTGTGATAATCAATGCTGAAAACTAAATATGTTAAATAAATAAATTGCATTTAAGAAAAAAAAATTATGTGTTTTTTAAATATGCATAATAGTGTGTCAGCAGAGGGCAATGGGAAGAATATGGGATCAGGAGGCAGAGGATGTCGGTTCAGTTCTAACTTTGCAATGTGCCATCTGTGTGATTTTTCAAAGTCGTTAAACATGATGGGGTCTAAGTTTTCTTATTCTTTGAGTGAACAGGTTGGACCAGATGACCTCTAAGAAGATTTTAGATGTCTAAACCTATGTTTTCAATCCATATCTTCCTTCTCTTTGTCTTTGTAGAGTATCACAGAAAGTTCCTTATGATGCATATTTATTTGTTTCCATTTATATTGTAAAATACATTACAAATCATATGCAAAACCTTTTATTCAAGGCAGCTGGGTGACAACTTTCTTACTCAGCTTGACAGAAAATATATGGTTTTACAAAGCAAAGAGTTACATATCTCTCCTATGGGTTTATTTAAAAGGAAATGCGGTCATTATTTAATATATTTATATTTATGTAGGAACTTGTTTTAGTAAGTAGAAAAATTGAGACGTTTGTAGACCAAAAGTGTATTAATCAATTACAAGAACAACGAATTTGGTGTATTTTTCTGTCATATATAAAGGGAAAGGAGTGATTGATACTCTGACCCACTTGATAAATACTAATGAGCTTTGAAAACATTCTCACACTATTGTTGCACAATGCCATGATTGATATAATGTCATTTGCAATATTTCACCAAAAATGGAAAATTTGTAGAATCTCTGACAGAAGAAAGTTTGCTTGAGGGAGAAACAGAGCAAACTAATGCAGTGAATCTTCTCTCCGTTGCTTTGTTTATTCTTTCTAGTGTTAGCTACAATGTGCTGCTTCTAGAGACTCCTACATTCCTAATTAAATTATTTTTTTTTGTTTTTACCATTGTAGAAGTCATGGGAGCAGGGGTAAATGGTAACTGACACTGTATTGGACTACGGCATTCATTTTATATGCATATTTTAAAACCTTAAGATTAGTTCATTATAGTTATTTTTTTAACAAAGTCTAAATCTGTGTGCTGACTAGCAGAAATTACTCTCCCAAGGTTCATAGAGTTTTAGTTGTTTTTGTCTATAAATAATCTAACACTCCATATGATGTACCAGTTATGGCACCTCAACCTACAGGTGATTTAGGCACCTGTAGTAGCAATTTAGATTGGAAGTTCTTTCCCACCCATTAATAGGCCATGTGACCTGCTTACATCACAGGAAGCCTAAATTACATGTGATGGGAAGATTTTCCTGACAGGAAAAGGAAATTATGTCACAGGAAATGCAGAGAGAGAGAGAGAACAATTATGGCTTCTAATGGCTGCTAATGGCCACCATCATGATAGTTAGAACTGAACAGGCTGACTTAGCTGTACTGTGAGTTTGTTTTTGGGAAGACACCAGCAGCTGGTCAGAGAGTTTTTGGGATGGTGGGGCTCCATGTTGTGATATTGCGGGTTGAATGTTTTACTGGTCTGATAGATTGGATAAATGGCTTGTGGGATATGGTTCTTTGTTGTCTGAATAAATGGTTTATTTCTTCTACCTTCTATATGGAGAGTCTCATATACTTTACAATATAGAACTACATAGGCATTTTGACAATTATCATCTACATTGTTGTCATTGCCTTAGTGATACATTATTTGGTGTCATGAACAGGATCACAAGGTATAAGATCTCTATTTGGAGGTAGTAGGACTTTAGAGGAAGAAATGATTTTCCCAGGATGGGAAGATATAACTTATTGCTCCCTAGCAAGAGAATGGTCTAAAGCACTGGTCTCTGTGAAGACTGAAAACATAGTACAGGACCTAGAGATTTGGAGTGAAATCTCAGAGAAGTTACTGTTGAGCCAGGAACAGAAGTAAAAACAGAGATGTCCAGATGAGACAGGATTTTACTTACAGCCTATTGTATGTAAAAATAGTGACAGACTATTACTCAGCCCATACCACAGCAAGATGGAGAATCTCAGGTGGGGGAACAACAAGAGTCTACTAGCCTTGTTGTAAATTCAGCTAGAAGGCAGAAGGAGCCAAGGAAGTCAAGATTGCACCTCAGTTCAGCATAGTTCGAGTCTACCAGTCAGTCTGGTTACCATGGTAACAGAGGGAGAGAATCTAGACAGGAGGATACACCATCAGAAACTCAGTCACACGGTGATACTTTGTGGCATAATGCTACTTCTTAGCCACCAGTGTGTGTTATAGTATCACACCAGACTTCTCAAAGAGAGATGTGTCCCTGTATGCAAAGAAGGCAAAAACACAGGATCGTAATGCTATGTTCAGGGAGGTTCTGGAAGATTTTACACAGCAGCAAATGAGAGATATCCTGAGTAGGTTCACCCAGAGAATGGGAGAATCATTAATATCTTGGATGCTGAGAATCAGTGATGAAAGGGCCTCAGGAGTTTCTGTAGATACTGTGGATTGTATGAGATTCATAAGTATTAGTCAGAATTCTTTTGTACAGCAAGATTTTAGGGATTATCATTTGCAAGGAGGTAAACAAACAACCGATTAATTGGCTTTGGCTGCAGCAGTTTGTAATATGGAATACCTTGCTGATTCTATGTGGCCTACTACAGATAGACACCAGTATTCAATTAGTGACTCTACAAGAAAGTTAAAGGAGGAGGTAATGATGACTGCTATTATGTTAGAGAATTCTGAAGTTTATTTATGCTGGGGAACTCCAAAGTTTATTATGAAACTCCCTTGGGAGTCTCTCATAGGAATTTGATAGTTAAAATGGCACCACCCACTTATAAACATGTAGTTCTGACTGCTGATTGAAGAAGTAGGGAACTCTTTCAGAGGTGCTGGATAAGATTTCACAGTTGGGTGACTTAGGAGACTGGGGAAATGATAAATTTCCTTGGGATAGAAGGGTACATAGCCAGCGGATTCAGTGTGGAGTGACAAGAAGAGAAATATTTACTGCTCTATTGAAAGCAGGGGTAGATTTTAGAAGAATAGATGGTACTCCAGCTGATGATCTATACAAAATGTACTGAGATAAGGGGCTTAATAGCAAATGGAATAGAGAAGTAAGAACTGCCCCTACACATCCTACAGATCTTGAACCTTTGTACCCAAGGGAGTCACACCTTCAAGGAGACTAGAGAATAGGCTGAGGCCCAGCTCAGATTAAAGAAATAAAAAGAAAGACTATAGACCCTATATTAATCTGACTACATATTGGAAGAATGGATAAAATACTGTAACTAGGGCATTGATAGACACTGGGGCACAGGCCAGATTGATTTATGCAAACCCTGACAAATTTAAGCATGGAAATCCTATTACCATCACAAAACTAAGAGGCGCTGAAATATCAGCCAAACGAGTGAAACTGGTGATGAAAATTGGACAATTGCCTAAGAAAGTATATACAGTGGTCATTGTACCTATTCCTGAATACATTATTGGAATAAATATATTGAAGGGCATGACTGAATTTGCCTGAGGGGAGATATCAATTTGCAGTAAGGAAGACAGGAAATAATACAGTTTTGGTAGGAAAAGTAAAGATGGACCCAATCACTTTATCTCAAACTTCTAAAGTAATTACTTTGAAGCAGTACTGTGTGCCAGGTGGGCAAAGTGAAATTAACAATACTCTAAAGGAATATGTTGAAGCAGGAGTTAGTCCCAAAAACCACTCAGTGGAATAATCCTGTATGGCCAGTATGAAAGTCAGATGGAACATGGAGAATGACAGTGGACTATAGACAATTGAATAACGTGACTCTACCCTTGTATGCTGCTGTTCCAGATACTGTTACTTTAATAGAAAGGATCCAGAAATATGATGAGACTTGATACACAGTTATTGATTTGGCTAATGCTTTCTTTATGATGCCAACAGGCTCCAAACAATGGGACTAGTTTGCTTTGACATGGCAAGGCTCACAATATACTTTTACATGCTTGCCACAAGGATATCTGCATAGCCCAACTATTTGTCATAGGACTGTGGCTGAACATTTGGATGAATTAAAGTACCTGGTGTGCAGCTTACCCACTACATAAATGATATTTTGATACAAGGAGAAAATGTAAAAGATGTGGAGAAGAGTTTTTATTTTTAATTGAGCATATGAAAAGCAAAGGTTGGGAAATTAACCGTTCAAAGATTCAAAGACTACTTCAAACTGTAAAATTTTGGGGTACACAGTGGAATAAAGGACTGTGAGAAATTCTCCTACAAGTACAACAAAACATTCAAGATTTTCCTATCCTCATCAAGTAGAAGGAAGGAAGCCCAAAGTTCATAGGATTGTTTGGATAATGGAAGCACCGCATTACATATGTTGGGCAGATTTTGAAATGCTTATATAAAGTTACCAGGAAAAAAGTGAATTTGATTGAGGACTTAAACAGAGAAAAGTTTATGAAGAAGCTAAAGCTGCTATACAACTTGCTCTGGATTTATGGCCAATGCAAAGAGGACTGGTGGAATTACAAGTGACCATATAATATAACTATGTAAAATTGAAGTTTATGGCAGAAACAACAAAGCTGAAATGTACCCTTAGGATATTGGTCAAAGAAACTACTTTTATCTGGATTACAATTTACACCTTTTGCAAAGTAATTATTAGCTACATTTTGGGCTTTGGTAGAGACTGAACAACTGACTCTGGGCCATGAAGTGATATTAAGGCCTGGAATTCCTATTATGATTTGGGCAGTGAGTACCCCAGCATCTCACAAAATTGGACATGCACAAGAGGCTAGCATAATTACAAGGAAATGGTATATTCAGAATAGATATAAAACAGGCAAAAGTGGAGTTTCTGCTCTACATGAATCCATTGCAAGCATTGACATTAATGAAAAGAACAAACCCTCTGAACCAAGGCAACAGTTGGTACAATCCTTAGTAAAATGGAATGATGGATATGATGGATTGACTGAAGAACAGAAGAAATATTCATGGTTTACTGATGGGATCTCAAAATGTTTGGGCCAGTACTAGCAAAATTGGTCTACCAAATAGCTGACCATTTAGGGGCCCAGGCCACACACTGGTGGGCACAAGATTGAGGTATTAGTATCCCTTATTCATTGTTAAAGCAAGTAACAGAGGAATGTCATATATATCAATTGGAGAAGGAATGAACTGTTCCATGGGCAGTAACTAGAGAAACATCAAGGAGAAATTTCCCACCCAGATTTGGCAGATAGATTATATTGGACCAGTACCCTAACATAAAGGATGCAAATTTATATGTACTTGTGTTGACACCTATTCAGGTGTACTAATGGCTTGTACTTATAAGAATGCAACCCAGAAGAACCCCTGTAAAATTCTAGATATTGTAAGTCTATATTATGGAACCCCAATGCATATTCAAATGGGTCACGTCTCAAAGGTAATGAGATGAAGAGATATTGTGTATTGAACAATGTAGAGTGTATATATCATATTCCACATTAACCACAAACATCTGGGTTGATAGAAAGAATGAACAGTTAAGAAAGTTAAGTTCTAATAGTTCATGTCAACATTGGAAAGATAATTTTTTCTCTGTTTTATGTAATTTGAATGACAGATCATTTTGGGGAAGTGTGGCTATGGCCAGAATGATGACCCCAAATCTGCAAAACAGGAAACAGCAAACACATAAGATCCAAAATATTGAGTATTGGACTGTGAGGGAAGATGTCCCACTACCATTTCCAGGAATACCTGGCTCATCAGGATATGATTTACATTGTGTAGAGGATATCTTGGTTGGATAGAAAAGAGATAAGAGAAATCTGTATTGAGATAAGAATGAGAATCCTTAAGAATCATATTGGATGGATATCACCAAAACCAGGATTAGCAGCTCAAGGAATACATGTATTGGCAGGAGTGATAGATTCTAGTTGTCAAGGAGAAATTATTGAGACACTCCAGAATTTAGGTGAAAAAATATACAGTTGTTTAAAAATGATAGAATAGTTCAATTGATTATTATTCCTTGGGAAACGATATCCCTTGGGAAAACAGGCCCTCATTCCAAAATAACTAGCAGAGGAAAGGAAGGATTTGGTTCTACTGATACAATAAAATTGGGAACTAAAGGATGGGTAAAGGATCTCCTCAAAGATGGTGCAGTGAAAGGAGGAGACTACTGGAGCTGTCTCACAAATTCTGACAGATACATCTAAAAATGTGAATCTGAGCAGATTTGAGAGAGTGAGAAGCTGCTAGTAGACAGAAAAGGGCAGGAGCACTGGGCATGTGGAATGGCACCAGACCACACCAAATGGAAACAGCGGAGGAACCCAGCAAGTGCAACAGTCATAGAGAGCACTGGGTGAGCAAAACATGGGAACAGGAGCAGGCCCAGGGTAGAAGAAGGCCAGGGTGGTGATCAAGCCCCAGTCCTCTCAGCCCAGGACAGGAGTCTGTCAGAACTATGGGAGACACCAGCATAGAGCATGTGGCTGCAGGAGCAGCTACCCTGCAGGCCCCGAGGCCACAGGTTAAAGGTCTGAAACTCCTCTTCTTGGACTCCAAGGAGCCATGATGGCCAGGGAAATCAGCTCTCCCTTGCTCCCTTCCACACCCAGAGAATACTCCCTCAGGAGAATTAGAGATGCCAGAAGTGGGGCTTTAGTAGGCTTTTAGCGAGAGAAGCTGGGGAGAGGGCCCTTCTTGTGCTGGTGGAAGGAGACTAGTGCAGGAAAAGAGGTGTTCCAGCAGGCCCCACCTCAGCAGCACAATGAGAGTTACTGGGTCCCAGGGAAGTGGAGTTAGCAAAGATCAACACCAAGACAACAAACTTGCCTTTGCACAGCCAGGGGGAGTGGCAGACACCAGCAAAGGCATCATCTGAGATCACCCAGGCTGTAGAGCAGTCCGAGGGAAGAAGAGATTTCCAGCAGTCAGACCACCTCTCCCCACACCTCACTAAACCTGAGGGCATAGCACACAAAGCCAGTGAGCAGGCCCACAGTTCCCAAGCCAAGAAGCTTGGGACAGAGCCTCCTGAGCCCCAGAAGTAGAGATACACTTTATAAGTCAGTGGAACAGAGAAGGGGGGAATAAAACCATAAACAGGGGTGAAATGGGAAGGAGAAAAAGACACAGATAGTAATCATAACTGTGAATGTGAATGGGACGAAGTCTCCCATAAAATGGAAGCAGATAGCAGAATGGATTAAAAACCATAGTCTTACAATATGTTGTTTATAAGAAACACATCTGAAACAGGGGGATAAACACATGGTAAAAGTAAAAGGCTGGAGTAGAATATATTATGCTTCAGCTAAAGTAAAAAAAAAAAAAAAAACAAAAGGAGGGGCAGCAATCCTAATCTCAGACAAAGCCAAAGCAAAGATAGTTCTAATTAAATTAGTTCTAATTAAAATAGATAATGAAGTACACTACACCAGGCTAAAAAAGCACCATAGACAATGAAACAATATCATTATTTAACATATATGCACCAAGTGATATAGGATGCAAATTCTTAGAGAAGTTAAGGGAGTTACAGGAAGAAAGATGCAGCAAATCTATACTACTGGGGGACCTCAACCTCTCCCTCTCTGAACTTGATAAATGTAACCTCAAAATAAACAAGAAAGAAGTTAAGGAGATGAATAGAATTTTAGAAAGGGCTGATATGATAGACCTTTGGAGATAACTGAATAGGAATAAAAAGGAATAAACTTTTCCTCAGCGGTACATGGCACATAAACAAAAATTGACCATGTACTATGGCATGAATACCTCACAATCCAGTGCACAAAGGCAGAAATAGTCAAAGCATACTTTTCAGATCATGGTGCAATTAAACTTATTTGTAAAAATGACCATGGAAAGATAAACTAAAAATTAGTTGCAAACTAAATAATATAATCCTAAAGAATGAGTGGGTTAAAGCACAAATCATAGAAACAATAACTTCATTCAAGTGACAGTAATGACACAAAATACCAAAACTTTTAGGATGCAGCAAAAGCAGTTCTAAGGGGAATTTTATATCTCTAAATGCTTACATGAATAAAATAGAGAAAAAGGATATCAATGAATTGGGCAGGCAATTGCAAAAGCCAGAAAAAGAACAAATTGAAAATCCCCAATTAAGTACCAAATTAGAAATACTGAAAACAAAGGTGAGTTAATAAAATTGAAATCGATAAAACTATTAAATTAATAACTAAAACTAAAAGCTGATAAACAAGGAGCTTGATAAAGCTTTGGTCAATTTCATTAAAAAAGAAAGAAGAAAATCAAATTAGAATTATCCAAAATGAAAAGGGTGAATTCACCTCAAATAAAGTTGAAATTAAAACAACAATTACAATTATTTTGCCCAATTTTATGCCCATAAATTTGACAATCTGAAGGAAATGGATGAATATTTACAAAAATATAAGTTACACAGGTTAACCGAAGAGGAAGTAAAATAACTAAATAATCCCATCTCAGTAAAAGAAATTAAACAAGTCATCAAAGAACTCCCAAGGAAAAAAGATCCAGAGATACATGGTTTTACATGTGAATTTTATCAGACATTTAAAGAACAATTAATTCCCATACTTTATAGACTGTTTGGGAAAATAGGCGAAGAATGAGTCCTACCAAATTCTTTTTATGACACAAATATGGTACTAATACCCAAACCAGGAAGAGTCAAAAAAGAGAAAGAAAATTATAAACTTATTTCCCTAATGAATATTGATGCCAAAATTTGAAATAAAATATTAGCAAAAAGATTACATCAACTTATGATGAGAATAATACACTTTGACCATGTAGGATTTATTTCAGGAATGCAAGGCTGATTCATTATTAGGAAAACTATTAGCATAATAGATTATATAAGCAGAAAAAATTAGTAGAAAGTATAAGATCATGTCACTAGATGTAGGAAAAGCCTTTCACACGAGACAGGGCCCTTTCCTATGAAAAACACTAGAAAGCATAGGGATAAACGGAGCTTTCCTTAAAATCATGAACAGCATCTTCCCAAAACCATCAGCAGGAATTATATGTAATGGGGACAAGCTAGATCCATTATCAATAAGATCAAGGGTGAAACAAGGTTGTCCATTATCACCCCTATTACTCAATTTGGTACTAGAAATGTTAGCTTTAGCAATAAGACAAGAAAAAGATATTGAAGGAATTAGAAAAAGAAAAGAAGAAGCTAAATTGTCACTTTTTTTCAGACAATATGATGATTTACTTAGAGAATCCTAGAGAATCAAGTACAAAAAATGCTTGAAATAATAAACAACTTTAGCAAAGTCGCAGGATATTAAATAAACCCACATAAAATCTTGGCATTCCTATATGTTACTAACAAAGCCCAACAGCTAGAGATAGAAAGAGCAATTCCATTTAAAGTTACTGAAGACAGTATAAAGTATCTTGGAGTCTACCTGACAAGAGAAACCCAGAGCCTATATGAACTTAGTTACTAGACACTTTTCACACAAATAAAGTCAGACGTAAATAAATGGAAAAAAAAAAAAAACATCAGTTGCCCACGGTTAGGCTGAGGTAATATAATGAAAATGGCAATTTTAACTAAATTAATTCACTTTTTCAGTGCCATACCAATTTAACTGCCAAAACTTATTTTACAGAGATAAATAAAATAATAACAAAATTCATCTGGAAGAGCAAGAGGTCCAGAATATCTAGGGAATTAATGAAAAGAAATGCTAGGGAAGGTGGCCTAGCCATACCAGATATTAAACTGTACTATAAAGCAGCAATTATCAAAACTACTTGATACTGGCTCAGAAATACAGTGGTGCATCAGTGGAACAGGTTAGGTACACAAGAAACTGTCGTCAACAACTATAGCAATCTACTATTTGATAAGCCCAAAGAACACAGCTTCTGGGCTAGGAATTTGCCATTTCACAAAATCTGCTGAGAAAATTGGAAAATTATAGGGCAGAAACTGGGCATAGACCCATATCTTACACCCTGTACCAAAATAAAGTGAAAATGGGTTCATGATTTAGGAATAAAGACTGATACTATAAGCAATTTGGGAGACCAAAAAGTAGTTTACCTATCAGTTTTATTCCTGGACCAGGAAAGTGAAGAATTCATGATGAAACAAGAGATAAAGAACATTACAAAATGGAAAATGGATAATTGCAATATGTTAAATTGGAAAGATTTTGTATAAAAAAGCCAACGCAACAAAGATTAGAAAGGAAGAAGAAAATTGGGAGAAAATTTTTACAGCCATTTTCTGAGATAAAGGCCTCATCTCTAAAATATACTGGGAACTTAGCCAAATTCATAGGTATAAAAGTCATTCCCCAATTTAGAAATAGTCAAAGGATATGAACAGGCAATTTGCAGAAGAAGAAATTAAAGATATCCATAGACATATTAAAAAATCATTATTGATTTGAGAAATGCAAATGAATACAACTCTCAGGTACCACATCTCTCCTTTCAGATAGGCTAACATGACAAAATAAGAAAATGATAAATGCTGGAGAGGATGTGGGAAAGTCGGAACATTGTCAAATTGTTTGTGGAATTGTGAACTGATCCAGACATTCTGGAGAGCAATTTGGAACTATTCACAAAGGGCTATAAAAATGTGCCTACCCTTTCACCCAGCAATACCACTTCTAGGGTTGTATCCCAAGGAGATCACACAAGTGGGAAAGAGACCCAGATGTACAAAAATATTAATAGCAGCTCTTTTATGGTGGCAAAGAATTTGAAATCAAGAGGATGCCCAGCAATTGAGAAATGACTAAACAAGTTGTGGTATATGAATGTAATGGAATACTACTGTGCTATAAGAAATGGGGAGGATAGGGACTTCATAATAACCTGGAATGGCCTTTATGATCTGATCCTAAGGGAGAGGAGCAGAACCAGGAGAACATTGTAGACAACCCAGATATATTGATTCTGTGATGACTAACTTTGATAGACTTAGCTCTTCTCAGCAATACAAGGTTCAAAGACAACTCCAAAGGACTCATGATGGAAAGAGAAAGAATTTTGGAGTCTGCATGCAGATTGAGGCAAACATTTTGCTCTCCTTTTTTTTTTTCTCTTTTTTGGCTTTGTTTCTTCTTTCTCATGATTCATTCCATTGGTCATAATTCTTCTTTACAACTTAACTATTGTGTAAATAAGTTTAATGCAAAGGTATATGAAGAAGATATATTGGAATTCATGTCATCTTAGGTGAAGAGAGGAGTGGAGAGTGGGGAAGAAAATCTGGAACTTTTAAACATGCTGAACTGAGTGTTGTAAACTAAAAATAAAAAAAAATCTTAATTAAAAAAAATAAAGTATAAGTAAAGTGGAAACCAGATAATGTTCCAAAGGCTGTAGAAATTATAGCACATGGGAAAGACAATATTGTAACAGTAGTTTACCCAGGAGAAAATAATTATGAAATTGTACCCTTTAATCATGTATTCTATCATCAATGAGGTTATGATAATCTCTTTGTTTTTCAATTTTTGTCTGTTAAATTTGTTTGTGAGATTTGTTTTCTGCAGCCTTAGTACCATCCACCTGCAGATGCCTGATCATGTAAGCCAGATGTCACTCTCTGATGTGTTTGGATGTCACCCCTGGTCCTGTCCACTATTGAGATTTGTCATTTCTCAACCTCTCCATGACTGTGATGTGTCATCCCTGGACCTGGTGTCAACTGTGTTCCAGATGCCAGCTTGCTAAAGAACTGACCTCTTGAATAAGACTCTTAATCTCTTGGGGCAGGGAGAGCTTCACATCCAATTTCAGCAGGAACAAGCTTTGGAGGATGAGACCTTCACCCCTTACCCCAAGATGATGAGCCCCATTGAATCGAGGAGGAAATGATGACATTGTTTTATATGCTTATCTTGTGTTATACCTGTTATATTGTTGTGTAAAGTTCTGTTGACACCAGTTATCCCAAAATTCCCATTGCCCTATGTAATGGATATGAAAGATCTTGGGGCCAAAGGTAATAAGAATTTAGATTTAAAGATCTTTCCCATCCATTAATAGGTCATGTGACCTGCTTATGTCACAGGAAGCCTAAGTTTTATGTGATGAGAGGAGTTTCCTGACAGGAAAAGGAAGTTATGTCATAGGAAATGGAGAGAGAGAGAGAGAGAGCGAGCAGTTATGGCTGCTAATGGCCACCATAGTTAGAACTGAACCGGCTGACTTTGTAGTACCATAGTACCGTGAGTTTGTTTTTGGGAAGACCCCAGCAGCTGGTCAGAGAGGTTTTGGGATAGTGAAGTTCCATGTTGCAATATTGTGTTTTGAATGTTTTACTGCTGTGATAGATTGGATAAATGGCTTGTGTTATATGGTCCTCTGGTGTCTGAATAAATGGTTTACTTCTACCTTCCAGGTGAAGAGTCTCATATACTTTGTGATACAGAACTACATAGGCATTTTGACAATTAACATGTACATCATTATTATTTCCTTACTGAAACAGCACCATGCAACTACTCATACTTCAATAATACAAGAGTCTGAGACTCTTTTCATGTGGCCCATCCTCCCAACAACTGAGGCCATAATTCCACTTCAACTTAATAGATCATCTTTAGATTAATGTGGCCAAAAATAAAAACATAACCCTGTGCTGAATATGGAATTGGGCCTCTCTGAACCTAGCAAGGCCTATCTTCAGATCATACTCTATCATTGTTTCCTTCCAGCTTATCTAAATCTCTAAGAGCTTATACATCGTCTTTGAGAATTCAGAATCATTTCAAGGTACACTTATGCATCAGAATAGGAATTGAAAGGAAGAACATGTAGAGATTGATCCAATGTAGGATGATGTTATCTGAGGTAGAAAGGCCTTAAAGATCATATAATCCTGTGCCTACAATGTATTGATCAGGGAACTGAAACCCTAGAAGATTAAATAATCTGTCAAAGGTCATTCAAATACAAAGTAGAGCCAGGATTTGAATTCAAGTCCCTATCATTCAAATGTAAAATTCATTCTACTATTTTTGCTACTGCCTCACTGACTTCTTTCCCCCTCATACATGAATATTTTTATATAATATAGTTTTAATACATAAACCCAATTGTGTACATGTGTTTTTGTTTTGTTTTAAATGTCTGTTCACATTTCATTTTGGACATAAAATTGTTCCTGTATAAATACAGAAAATAATTTTAGCACTCTTGTCACAATTTAATAGGTCTAGATAATTGGAAAGGATTAAATGTTACTTTAAAGCACTTAGAAGTAAATAAAGTAAATTAATCCACAACGTAAGGTGATTGAATAGACTCTCAAAGCTTTGGCTTCAATTACAATATTTATTTCTGTAGTCCAGATTCTTTTATGATTCAATTTGTATTTACTTATGTAAAACTATGTGTAAAATTGTTAGACAATTATTCAGATTCTTCCAGGTTTTTGAAGTCTCCTCAAACACCATCATAAAGCAAAAGCCTAAGTAGCAGAGAGTGCATCACTCAAAGTCGAGTCTCAGCCAGTCCTGAGTTAGTTTCTTCCCATAAAGTAGACTAACAATTCCTTTCTCTATTCTACTCTTTCTAACTCTATGCTGTCCTCTGATTAGCCAGTCTCTTGCTCCTGGCATGGATGAAATTTCTTTGTTCAATTAAGGCAAATGCTGTAATTTTCAAAATGGGTTCCACCAAAGCCTAAAAAGGAAAGGTCAATCTAATAATATACAAAACAGAACCAGCAATATTATAGATCATGCAAGTAGTACCTAGGGATATCTCCCATTTATTTCATAACATCTAATCTTCATATGATCAAAACAACTACTCACAGTGCACTTTGTTGTCAAAGTACTTTACACATAGTATAGCATCAGATACACTTATACTAATTTGTATTGTATTTGTCTGTTTCTCTTTTCTTTCTGCTAGATCATAGGTTCCTCAAGTGTAGGAAATGCATCTTCTTTATCCTTGAATCTTTTATGGTCTCTAAAATAATATATCAAATATAGTAGAGGCTCAATTATCTTTCATCATTTCTCAAAGGATCCATCTTTCTTTCCTCTTTATGGTCTTGACCATACTCAACTGCATCCATGAAGATGTGGATGATTTTGATTGATTTTGATCTTATCTGAAGCAATGCTTTTTTTCTCTTCAGTTCTTATTCTGTCTAGTGTGAAGACTTGGCCTGCACAGGAGGATATCCTGAAAAATATTGAAACATGACTTCCTTCCTTTCCATGTTATTCAAAGATATAAACTCCACTATAAAGAACTGGCCTCTGGCCTGAAGGTTTCTCTGGCTAACAGGGAAGGCTTGTTGTATCATACTCTTTTCAGTTAACTAACATTAACCTTAATTTTTACTTTATTAGATCTTTGTTGCCTTAATCTGCTACTCTTTTAAGTAGACACAATCATTAATAAAATTTCCAAGTCTGTAAATTCACACATGCTCCCTTGAAGTTGCTTGAAATGTACTTAATCAACTCAATGTAAGACAGGCCTGAAAGCCTGAAAACATTTTGCTATGTATGCGTATATGCATGTATATATGTACATATGTGTGAGTGTATGTGCATATGTATGCATGTATGTATCTACTAATCTATTTGTATATCTATATGTCTGTCCATTTCCATATCAATATCTACCTATATATCTACATCCATATCTGTAACACCTATCTACGTGAATGAATATGAAATATAGTTAGGCAAAGAGAAAATAAATACCTCTATTCTTTCTAGTTTGTTTTGTTTTGGTGCCCTCCTGCCTACTTTTGAGATGGAGAAATAGAATTTTGCAATTGACAAACTAGAGAACCAGAAATGACACAGTCATTGTTGGAAGAGTAGCTTCTATGTGGATGAAGTTTAGGTAACATGTAGGGAATCACGTAGCTTTGTAGTCTGTGATACATGAATGTAACGGAATGTTATTGTGCAATAAGAAATGATGAACAGCAGGTTTCAGAAAATCCTTGAAAAATTTATATGAACTGATGCAAAGTGAAATGAGCAGAACCAGGAAACATTGTACCCAGTATCAGCAACATTGTGTGAGAATGACTATGAATGATTCATCATTTCTCAGCAACACAATCATCCAAGACAAGTATAATGGACTCAGGAAGGAAAATGTTATCTATATCCAGATAAAGAATTGATGGAATCAATACAGATTGAAGCATATATATATATATATATATATATATATATATATATATATATATATATTTTACATTATGCTTTCTCTTGTATCTTTTTATCTGACTTCTTACATAACAGTGAGTAATACGGATATTTTTACATGATAGCACATGTATAAACTACATCAAATTGTATATCATTTTCAGAAAATGAGAGGGAAGGGAGGGAGGGAGAAACATTTGGAACTCAAAATCTTATAAAAATGAATGCTAAAAATGTTCTCGACCTATAACTGGGGAAAATAAAATAATATAAAATAAATATTTTTAATATAAAAAAAGAAAGAAAGACGTAATTGGATCTAATCCAAAGTCTCTTGTTCAAACCAGAAACAAGATAAAGTGGGAAGTTTCAAAATTTTATGCTCAATAAAGCTTCTTTGAAATTGACCAATATGGGATTAAAAGAAAAAAAAACACACACACAGTTTTGATTTTTATCCCACTATTATGCTCAAGAAGTGATATTTAAATTTACATTCATTTTTCATAAGGTTGTACTCATTTACTTTCAATCAATTATTGTGGCTTTTAAAAATTATTTTGGGTTATGCCTCTTATGAAGAACAAAAAGAACTTTTTATAAGAGAAACTATTTTGGGTTATTTACACCTATAGTCCAGTGTCTATCCAGGTACCAATATACTACAACATTTTTTGGTGGGGGCAGGGGCAAATGCACTTTTTTTTTCTATTCTGAGCTACAATTGTCAACTGCTGTTGTACATATTATTATGTGTATGGGGGTAAATATATTTATTATGTTTGTAAAAGTAATTTTGTACAATTACAGATCAAGGTTGCTCTTCTGTGATATACAGGATATTATGTTTCAAAGGCCATGCTTGGGATACAATTAGAGAATTTAGTGTTTTGATGTACTAAGACCGATTTTGAGTCTAATATTTTGCCTTTGCAAAAACTTTAGTTAAATATGTTATTTAAAAAAACTAGTTTTTTTTTTCATTTTACTTGTTTGTAATAAATTTTATTTTGATGCACATAAAGGAAAGGTAAAACAATTTTGATCAATTGCATGAAAGACCGTTAGAGGTCAATGCATCATAGAGGATACACATTCAGGAAACACTATTCATATATTGGAAACTGTGCATCTAGCTGATAGAAGTGTATTTCCATTGAAATATTCCAAAGAATATTATGTTCCGACAAAGTCTAGCAGCCTGGTAGGAGAACTGTATTATCATCACCAGAAGAAATAAGCTGGTCTACAGTATTGAGGGAAAACAACAACAACAACAACAAACAACAACAACAACAACAATAACAACACAATAAAAGTTCAATTCAATTCAATAAACATTTAAAATTCACTTAGCAATGTGCTAGGCAGTGGGGATACAAAAAGAGACAAAAGATAGTCCCAGCCCCTCAAGGAACTTACAGTCTAATGAGATAAACAACATGCATACAAATATATACAAATTAAATTATACAGAGGATAAAAAAGGTAATAATTAACAGTGGGAAGACATTGTAATTAAAAGCTGTTGGTCTTCCTGTAGGTTGTAGGATTTTAATTAGGAGTTAAAGGAAGCCAGCTAGATCAGTATTCAGAACAGAGGAAGGAGAGCATTTCAGGCATGGAGGACAACCAGGAAGAATACCTGGAGCTGAAAGATGGAGTGTCTTAGTTCATAGAATAGTCGAGGAATAAGAGTTGAGTTGAAATGCATAAGAAGACTGGAAAGATAGGAGGTGGCTAGATCATGAAATACTTCGAATGCCAAACCAATCATTTTTATATTTGATCCCAGGGGCAATAGGGAGCCACCATGGTTTATTAGGTATGGGGATGGAAAGGAATGACAAGATTTACCTTTTAAGAAATCATTTTAGTGACTGAATAGAGAATGAATTGGAGTGAGGAGAGATTGCCAGCAAGCTATTGTAACAATTGAGGTATAAGGTGATGAGGTTCTGCACTAGAGTGGCAGTTTCAGAGGTATAAAGGGGCATGTTGGACAGATGTTGCAAAGGTGAAATTGGTAGTCTTTGGTGTAGGCCTTGAGAGAGAGTGAGGAATCAAGGATGACATCTAAGTTGCTAGCCTGAGGGACTGCAAGTACAGTGTTGCTTTCTGAAGTAATAAGGAAAGTAGGAGGGGGATCAGGTTCAGAGAGAAAGATAATGAGTTCTGCTTTGGACATACTGAGTTTTAGAGGTTTTTTGGATATCCAGTTTGACATGTCTGAAAAGCAGTTGGAGATACAAGATTCAAATTCAGCAGAAACTGGATCAAGAATTCTAGATCTGAGTTGTCCTTTTTATATGTGTATGGGCTACAAATGCTATCTTTTTGAATATTTCAACTAATAGGATCTTTTGGGAGAATATGCTGAATATTTTATTGTGATATTGTAATTTGCTTCCTGTAGTATTTCATTAATTGTCTTTTATTTCAACTAACTCTATTTTCTGGCCAACCAATAGAAGAAAAGAAGTTGGCAAAGAGTTCAAAAGGTCATCTTTTGAGTAGTTACAGACTTACAGTGTACCTTGAAGCTTGAATACCCTTCTCTGAGGGATCCATATGTAAGGTAGAGAATGACCTGAGAGACCTACTTTAAGGGTTAGAAAATAACTATCTATCTATCTATTCATCTATATATGTGTATATATATATACATATATATATACACACACATACACATATATATACATATGTGTATGTATGTATATAGATATTTCATTTCTTAACGTAGAGGAGGAGTATTTTCATTGGTTGTATTAATATTTCCAGTGCCACACAAAGTGATTGGTACTTTGGCAGTAGGTGCAATAAAATGTCGATTGACTGATCAATTTAACAGTAAAGTAATATTAGAAAGCAGTTCATTGAAAATCTTAGAGTTTTAGTGATAGAAGAAAGTTTGAACTTTATTATGGTGTCAAGTTTTGGAGAGTTTAAGCAAGTTGTCAGAGTTCATTCTTAAAGTTAATGGCAGAAGAATGACAAAGAATCAGCTCTCCCAGCTCTAAGTGCAAGGCATTTTCCATTAGGCAAAGAGGTTTATAGACAGGCCCACAGAGAATACTTCAGGTTCATAGATCTATTCCTATGCATGCTTCTAAGTATATTCCAGTATTTGATTTATGTTATAATCAATGTAGAAATCCAATCTGGAAAATTCAGTGTATATAACTCTTTGGGGTCTGAATTACCCAAATAATGCTTCAAGTCCATGCTTCGCTTCCTCTGAGAAGATAAAGTCATAGATCATACAGGCAGGCTTACAGAAAAATAGACCAAAAAGTACATGTAGATTTGTTAGAGATAGAAGGGACATGAGAGCTTGTCAAGACCACGATCCCATTTCATAAATGAGTAAATTGAAGCCATGAAAGGTTAAGTAATTTTCTCTATGTCCCATAACTAATTAGTGACTGAGATAGGAATTCAAATCAAGTAATTCCTAATCATTTCTGTTTTCATTACAAGAAAATTTCTTCAAAAAACAACAACAAGGAAATAAACAACGGAAAACAGAGCCAAAGGTGTTAAACTGTAAACTTAAGATTTTAGATATTTTAAATATTTTAAAGAAAGGCAAAAAAAATCCTGAATAAAATGATGATAGTCTTAATTATAGCTAATATGAAGAGGTTACATGGCAAAGTGCCTAAAGAGCTAGTACAGAGGTAGAAAGACTTGGGGTTCAGGTTATCCTTTTGACATATGCTGGCTGCATGACTGAGGACAAATCATGTGTCTTTTCAGCGTTCTAGGCATCTTTTTAGAGTATATATTCCTGCTTTTGTAACTGGATTTTTCTCACCTGGGAAATCCTTAGACTAAGGAAATCACAGGACTAATCTTAATCCTTCTCCATTAAATTGAGAATCAATGAAAAGAACATATGGTTACCTGTGCTCCAAAGGGAGAAAGCTCAGGGGATAGAATGCTGGGCCTCAAGTCAAGTAGACCTTATTTCAAGTCAATTCTTAGATACTTACTAAGTGTTTCACCCTAGGCAAGTCATATAACCTTGCTATGCCTTAATCCACTGGAGAAGAAAATGGCAAAGAACTCCAGTATCTTTGCTAAGAAAACTCCACGGCCAGTACTGGAATGCTATGTGTGGTCTAAGGGATCACAAACAGTTTGACTCAACTGAGTTACTAAACATCAACAATTCTCCAAAGGGGATGGAATTTTCAAATGGACTCATGGGTACTTCATTCTCAGCAGTGGAGATTTGGGGAGACAAAATGAAGAGCATTTTTAAGGAAATGTTAGCTCCAGGCTTGAGAGAAGCCTGAACAATCTGATTCAGAATGGAATCATAGATTCTGTGGAAGCATAAATTAGAAGTTAATTGGAAATCGAATAATATAATCCTAGAGAATCAATGGCCAAAGAATAAACCATAGAAACTACCAGTAATTTCATTTTAAAAATGACAATGAGACAGCATTTCAAAATGTGTAGGATACAGCCAAAGCAGGACTTAAAGGAAAATTTTTATCTCTGAATGAAACTAGGTGGCACAGTAGATAGAGTTTCAGGCCTAGAGCCAGAAAGACTCATTTTTCTGGCTTCAAATCCAGTCTCAGACATTTATTAGCTGTATAACCCTGTAACTTAAGCCTGTTTGCCTTAGTTCTCTCATCTGTAAAATGAGCTGGATAAAAGAATGACAAACCAAATGGAGTTACAAAGAGTTGGACACAACTGAAAAAAGTGACAACAATAATAACAAAATGCATACTATAGTAAAAGAAAGAACATATCAATGTATTGAAAATACAACTAAAATAATTAGTACAAATGAAAAATCACCAATTAAACACCAAAATGGAAATCCTGAAAATCAAAAGAGGCATTTAACAAAAACTAAAAGCAAAAAAATTAAATTAATAAAACTAGAATCTGGTTTTAAGAAAAAAAAATAAAGTAGATAATAAGCCATTGGTTAATTTGATTTTAAAAAGAAAGAAAATGAAATTACCAATATCAAAAACAAGAAAAGCATATGGACCATGAATGAAAATGAAATTAAAGTAATCATAAGGAGTCATTTGTCCAATTATATGTCAGTAAAAGTGACAATCTATATGAAATGCAAGAATATTTCCAAAAATATAAACTGCCCAGACTAACAGAAGAGCAAAGAGAACACTTAAATAAGTCTATCTTAGAAAATGAAATCAAACAAGGTAGCAATACATTACTTAAGAAAAATGCTCAAAACCAAATAGATTTATAATTGAATTCTACAAAACATTAAAAAAAGATCCAATATTATATAACCTTTCTGAAAAAACAGGTAAATAATGGGTCCCACGGAATTCCTTTTATTACACAAATGTAATTTTGATATCTTAATCAGAGAAAGCAAAAACAGAGAAAGAAGATTGTAAACCAATTTGCTTAATGAATATCAATGTGAAAATTTTCAATAAAATAGCAACCAGGAGATTAGAATGATATGATCACAAAGATCATAAACTATGAGCAGGTAGGATTTATACCAGAAATGCAGGGATTATTCAATATTAAGAAAACTGTCAGTGTAATAGATCATATCAATAACAAATACAACAAAAACATGTTTTTTTTTTCTTTTTTGTTATTTTGATTAGTTACAAATGACTGTAATCTTATTTGAGGTTTTCTTGGCAAAGATACTGGTATGGTCTGACATTTCCTTCCCCAGCTCATTTTACAGATGAGGAAACTGAGTCAATTAGGGTTAAGTGATGTGCCCTCAGTCACACAACTTTAAAATGTTTGTAACTACATTTGAACTCAGGTTCTGCTGACTCCAAAACCTGCACACTATCCACTGAACCACTTAGCTGCCTGACAAAGAACATATGATTACATTAGGAGATTTAAAAAATAATTTGACAAAATACAGCACTCATTTCTATTAAAAACATCAGAATGCATAGGAATCAATGGAACATTTGTTAAAATGACCAGTAGTATCTGGCTAAACCTAAGAACAAACATTGTCTGTAATAGGGATAAGCTTGAGGCCTTCCCAATAAAATCAGGATGAAGCAAAAATGGCCATTTTCTTCTTTTTTATTAGCATAAATTTTTTTTTCCAATTACATCTAAAGACAATATTTAACATTCATTTTTAAAAATGTTTGACTTCCAAATATTTATTTCTCTCTCCTTATCCTCCCTCCTCCCTAAAATAGTATGCAATTTGATACATGTTATGTATATATGCAATTATGTAAAAGATATTTTCGTATTGGTCATGTTGTGAAAGAAGAAAAAGAACAAAAGGGGGAAAATGAAAAAAAAAGTGAAAATGGTATTTTTCAGTTTGTATTTAGACTACAGCAGTTTTTTTTTTCTCTGCATGTGGACAGCATTTTCCATCATGAGTCCTTTGGAATTGTCTTGGATCATTGTATTGCTGAGAAGAGCTAACTCTATCATAATTGATCATCACACAATTTTGCTGATACCTTGTAAATGATTCCTCTTGTTCTACTCACTTCACTCAGCATTAGTTGATTTATTTAATTATTTTAATTTTTATATTTTTTTTTAATTTTTAGTTTACAACACTTGCTTCTACACAATTTTGAGTTTCAGATTTTCTTCCCTCCCTCCACCTGCTTCCCCAAGACGACTTGGAATTCCATATATCTTCCATGCATAACTTCATATTGAATTAATTGACACACTAGTCAAGTTGTGGAGAAGAAGTATGACCCATGGAATGAATCATGAGAAAGAAGAAACAAAAGCAAAAAAAAAAACAAAACAAAGACAAAAACAAAAGAGAGAAAAAAAGGGGGAAAAAAGGCTAGCATAAAGTGTGCCTCAATCTGCATTCATACTTCCTAGTTCTTTTTCTCTGGATGTAGAGAGTATTCTCCATCGTGAGTCTTTTGGAGTTGTCTTTGCACCTTGCGTTGCTGAGAAGAGCAAAGTCTGTCAGGGTTAGTCCTCACAGAGTCCATATATCTGTGGTTGTGTATAATGTTCTCCTGGCTCTGCTCGACTCACTCAGCATTATGTTGTGAAGGCTTTTCCAGGTTGTTATGAAGTCCGTATCATCCCCGTTTCTTATAGTACAATAGTATTCAATTACCTTCATATACCACAGCTTTTTTAGCCATTCCCCAATTGATGGATATCCATTTGATTTCCAATTCTTTGCTACAACAAAAACAGCCACTATAAATATTTTTGTACATATGGGTCCTTTTCCCACTTGAGTGATCTCCTTGGGATACAACCCCAGAGGTGGCATTGCTGGGTCAAAGGGTACAAACATTTTTGTAGCCCTGTGGACATAGTTCCAAATAGCTTTCCAGAGTGGCTGGATCAGTTCACAACTTCACCAGCAATGCAATAATGTTCCAATTTTCCCACATCCTCTCCAGCATTTATCATTTTCCTGTTTTGTCATTTTACCCAATATAACAGGAGAGATTTAGTACCTAAGGGTTGTTTTGATTTGCATTTCTCTGATCAGCAGTGATTTTGAGCATTTTTTTCTTATGTCTATAGATATCTTTAATTTGTTGCTCTGAAAACTGCCTGTTCATATCCTTTGACTATTTCTCAATTGCAGAATGACTTGCATTTCTATATATTTGGCTCAGTTCCCTCTATGTTTTAGAAATGAGACCTTTATCAGAGACATGACTTGTAAAGATTTTTTTCCCAATTTTCCACTTGCCTCCTAATCTTTGTTGCATTGGCTTTTTTTGCACAAAAACATTTCAATTTAACATAATCAAATTTATCCATTTTGCATTTTGTAATGCTCTCTATCTCTTGTTGGGTCATGAATTCTTTACTTTTCCACAGATCTGATAAGTAAACTATTCCTTGCTTTCCCAAATTACTTAGAGTATCAACTTTTACTCCTAAATCATGAACATATTTTGACTTTATTTTGGTATATGGTGTAAGATATTGTTCTATGCCCAGTTTCTGCCCTACCGTTTTCCAATTTTCCCAACAGTTTTTGTGAAATAGTGAATTCTTAGCCCAGAAGCTGGATTCTTTGGGTTTATCAAAGGGTAGATTGCTATAGTCGTTGATTTCTCCATCTTCTGTACCTATCCTATTCCACTCATCCACAACTCTGTTTCTTAGGCAGTACCAGGTAGTTTTGATGACTGCTGCTCTATAATACCGTTTAACATCTGGTATGGCTAGGCCACCTTCTCTAACACTTCTTTTCATTAATACTCTAGATATTCTACACCTCTTGTTCTTCCAGATCAATTTTGTTATCATTTTATGCAGCTCTGTAAAATAATTTTTGGTATTTCAATTGGTATGGTACTGAATAGATAGATTAATTTAGGTAAATCTGTCATTTTTATTATATTAGCTTGGCCTAACCACGAGCAACTGATATTTTTTCCATTTAGATAGATCTGACTTTATTCTTGTGAAAAGTGTTTCATAATTATGTTCATATATGGCCTGGGTTTCTCTTGGTAGATAGACTCCCAAATATTTTATAGTGCCTACAGTAATTTTGAATGGGATTTATCTTTCTATATGATACTGCTGGGCTTTGTTAGTAATGTATAGGAATGCTGAGGATTTATGTGGGATTATATTATATCCTGCAACTTTGCTAAGGTTGTTTATTATTTCAAGAAGTTTTTTACATGATTCTCTAGGATTCTCTAAGTAAATCATCATATCATCTGCAAAAAGTGATAATTTAGTTTCTTCTTTTCCTATTCTAATTCCTACAATTTCTTTTTCTTCTCTTATTGCTACAGCTAAAGTTTCTAGTACCAAACTGAGTAGTCAGGGTGATAATGAACATGGTTGTTTCACCTCTGATCTTATTGGGAATGCATCTAGCTTATTCCCGTTACAAATAGTGCTTGTTGATGGTTTTAGGTAGATGCCATTTATAATTTTAAGGAAGGCTCCATTTATTCCTATGCTTTCTAGTGTTTTTAATAGGAATGGGTGTTGTATTTTGTCAAAGGCCTTTTCTGCATCTATTGAGATGATCATATCATTTCTGCTAGTTTTGTTGTTGATATTGTCAATTATGTTAATAGTTTACCTGATACTGAACCAGCCTTGCATTCCTGGAATAAATCCTACCTGGTCATAGTTTATTATTGTCATGATAAGATGCTGCAATCTTTTTGCTAATATTTTATTTGAAATTTTTGCATCAATATTCTTAGGGAAATTGGTCTATAATTTTCTCTCTCTGTTTTGACTCTACCTGGTTTGGGTATTATTACCATATATGTGTCATAGAAAGAATTTAGTAGGACTCCTTCTTCACCTATTTTCCCAAATAGTCTACAAAGTATAGGAATTAGTTGTTCTTTAAATGTTTGATAGAATTCACATGTAAAACCATCTGCCCCTGGAGATTTTTTCCTAGGGAGTTCATTGATGTCATGCTCAATTTCTTTTTCTGAGATGAGGTTATTTAGAAATTTTATTTCCTCTCCTTTTTACCTGGGCAATTTATGTTTTTGTAGATATTCATCCATATCTCTAAGGCTGTCAAATTTATGGGCATACAATTGGGCAAGATAATTCCTAATTATTGTTTTGATTTCCTCTTCATTAGAGGTGAACTCACCCTTTTCATTTTTAATACTGGTAATTTGATTTTCTACTTTCTTTTTTTTTTTAATCAAATTGGCCAAAGGTTTATCAATTTTATTGGATTTTTCATAAAACCAGCTCTTTGTTTTATTTATTAATTGAGTAGTTTTTCTGGTTTCAATTTTATTAATCTCTCCTTTGATTTGCATTATTTCCAATTTGATATTTAATTGGGGATTTTCGATTTGTTCTTTTTCTAGCTTTTTCAGGTGTATACCCAGTTCATTGATTTCCTTTTCCCCTTTTTTATTCATGTAAGCATTTAGAGATATAAACCTTCCCCTAAAAACTGCTTTTGCTGCATCCCATAAGTTTTGGTATGTTGTCTCATTATTGTCATTCTCTTGAATGAAGTTATTAATTGTTTCTGTTATTTGTTCTTTGGCCCACTCATACTTTAGAATTAGATTATTTACTTTCCAATCAATTTTTAGCTTGTTTTTCCATGGTTCTTTATTACAAATAATTTTTATTGCATCGTGATCTGAAAAGTGTGCTTTGACTACTTCTGCCTTTCTGCACTGGATTGTGAGTTTTTTATGCCCTAATACATGGTCAATTTTTGAGTATGCGCCATGTACTGCTGAGAGGAAAGTATATTCCTTTTTATCCCCATTTAGTTTTCTCCAGAGGACTATCATATCTGCCTTTTCTAAAATTCTTTTCCCTTCCTTAACTTCTTATTTATTTTAAGGTTAGATTTATCAAGTTCAAAAAGGAGAAGTTTGAGGTCTACCAATATTATGGTTTTGTTGTCTATTTCTTCCTGTAATTCCCTTAACCTCTCCTCTAAGAATTTGCATGCCATACCGCTTGGTGCATATATGTTAAACAATGATATCGCTTCATTGTGGTACCTTTTACCAGGATTTAGTGTCCTTCCTTATCTCTTTTAAATGAATCTATCTTTACTTTTGCTTTGTCTGAGATTAGGATTGCTACACCTGCTTTTTTTACTTTAGCTGAAGTGCAATATATTTTCCTCCAGTCTTTTACCTTTACCCTGTGTGTATCTCCCTATTTCAAATGTGCTTCTTGTAAACAGCATATTGTAGGATTATGGTTTTTAATCCATTCTGCACTCTGCTTCTGTTTTATGGAAGAGTTTATCCTATTCACATTCACAGTTAGGATTGTTATCTCTGTCTTCTTCTCCATTCTATTTCCCCCCTATTTTTGCTTTTATTTCTCCCTTTCCCCTTCCACTCCTCAACAAAGTTTTGCTTTTGACTGTCACCTTCCTCAGTTTACCCTCCCTCTTTATTCCCCTCCCTTATCTTACCATTTCCAACTTGCTACTTCTCCCCTCCCTTCTGACCACCACCTCCCATTTTTCCTTCTTTCCCCTCCTACTACCTGTAGGACAAGTTAGATTTCTATACTTATCACGGTATGTTATTCCCTGGTTAAACCAAATCAGATGAAAGTAAAGCTCAAATACTGCTCTTCTCCCTCCGTTCTTTCCTCTACTAAAGTGTGTTTTTGTGCTTCTTCATTTGATGTAATCTACACTTTTCTACTACCTCCTTACCTCTTTTTCCATAACCCTCCCTTTACATCTCTTAATTATGTTTTTTATCCTTATATCAGTTATTTTTTACAGACATTCACAGTCTATGTGTATCCCTTTCAATTGTCACAATAGCTGTACTTTTCTCAAGATTGACATATGTATGTGTATATATATGTATATATATGTATATATATGTGTATATATATGTATATATATATGTGTATGTATGTATGTATGTATATATATATATATATATATATATATATATAAACATACATAAGATAATATAATCCTATATAAAGACACAAATAATTTGCCCATATTGATTAATAAGGTTCGTGGGGGTTTTTCTTCCATTTACCTTTTTATGTCTCTCTTGACTTTTGTATTTGAAGATCAAATTTTCCATCAAGTTCTGGCCTTTCCATCAGGAAAGTCTGAAATTCCCCTATTTCGTTTAATGTCCATCTACTTGCCTGAAAAAATTATGCTTAATTTTGCTGGGTAGTTGATCCTTGGTTGTAGCCCCAGCTCCTTTGCCCTTTGGAATATCATATTCCAATTTCTCCTGTCATTTAAGGTAGAAGCTTAGAGATCCTGCGTGATCCTGACTGTAGGTCAACGATATTTGAATTGTTTCTTTTTGGCTGCTTGTAGTATTTTCTCCTTGACTTTATACTTATGAAATTTAGCTACAAAATTTCTTGGTGTTTTCAGTTTGGGATCTCTTTCAGGGAGTGTTCGGTGGATTCTTTCTATGAATATTTTGTCTTCTGGTTCTCGGACCTCTGGGCAGTTATCTTTGATAATTTGTTCAAAGAGACTGTCAAGGCTTTTTTTCATCATGGATTTCTGGTAGACCAATAATTCTTCAATTGTCTCTCCTTGATCTATTTTTCAGGTCAGTTATTTTCCCAATCAGATATTTCACATTTTTTTCTATTTTTTTCATTCTTTACATTTTGTTTACTACTTCTTGATGCCTTGTAGAGTCGTTAGCTTCCACTTGCTCAACTCTAATTTTTAATGAGTTTCTGTCTTCATTTTGTTTTTGATTCTCTTTTTCTCATTGGTTGATTTTACCTCTCAGGGTGTAATTTTCTCTATTCAGAGTCTGAATCTCCATAGCCATTTCACCAATCTTATTCTTGAAGGACTTGATTTCTTCAACGGATTTTTTTCCATTTTTTTAAACCTCACTAATTTGGTTTTTAAAATCCTCCTTTAGCTCTTTCAGTAATGCTTTTTTGGGCTTGAGACCAGTTCCCTTTTGAGGTATCAGATGTGGGTATAATGTCATTGTTACCCTCTTCCAAATTGGTATTTTGATCATGCCTGTCTCCATAAAAAGAATCAATGGTCGTTGTTTTTGTGTGTGTGTGTGTGTGTGTGTGTGTGTGTGTGTGTGTTTGTGTTCTTCTTCATGTTGGTTAGTCTTTTCCTGGCTTTACAACAGATTTCTGCTTTTGGGGCTCAGGGCGCTCTTTCCCAGATTTCTTATTCTGGGATTTTGAGTCTAGTTAATGGCTTAATGAATTATAGCCTTCAGTTTCCTGAGTTGTGTAGGAGGGGGTCTGGCTGTCTGAAATCTCCTCCCCTAGGGTTGCTCTCCAGCACTGTTGTTCTTCAGCAGTGGTCTCAGCTCTTTGTTGTTTGAGCTGGTGTCTGGCACTTCCCCTGGGGAGCAAGGGTATACCTGGGGTCCTGGTGTTGACCCCTGCTAGCTCTGCCTCTCTGTGACTCAGGAACTCCCACTACTGGGTCACTGAAGCCCCATTTCTGTCTCCTCTATTCCAGCATTTTTTTCTGAGTAATTATCTGGGTGGGGAGGGCAGTGATTAGAGCCATTTACCTGGCCATTATGTCTCCCAGAAGTTCAAGAAGATGTATTTCATACCTTTGGGCTGCAAGTCTCAGGAGTATATATCTCATGGCCGGTAGCGCTGCCTCTCGTCGTTTCCATAGGCTCCCGTCCTGTGTTGGGAGGCCTGGGGATTTCCACTGCTTTCAGGTGCCCAGCTTTCTCCCAGACTGTCTCCCACGTTGTTTTACTCAGCCGGCCACTTCTGTTTTGGTGCTATCTGAAGCAGCTCCACACACTGAGCACTCTCCCAGACTATGGATTCGTCCCTGCAGCCTTTCAGACTCTGCTGCCTTGCAAATTTGCCTTACTCAGACTGCTTGCAGTTTCTAACTCTCTCAAATCTGCTTGGATTCACTTTTTTATAGGAATCTGACAGAACTTGTGAGAGAGCTCCGGTAAAATGCTGTTTTCACACGGCCATCTTGGCTCCGCACCTCAGCATCAATTTGTATAAGTCTTTTCAGGTTTCCTTTTTTTTTAAAACCAATACCTCATCATTTCTTATGGAATAATACTATTCTATTACATTCATATACCTCAACTTGTTCAACTAATCCCCAACTGATGGGCATCCCCTCAATTTCCGTATCATTGTCACTACAAAAAAAGCTACTTTAAATATTTTTATACATGTAAGTCATTTTCCCTTTTTTATGATCTCTTTGGAATACAGAGCTATTAATGGTATTTTTGGAAAAAATGGTATAGATAGTTTAATTGCATTTGGGGCACAGTAGTGGTGGCCATTTTCACCATTGTTAGTCAATATTATATTAGAAATGCTACTTATAGCAGTAAGACAAGAAAAGGAAATTAAAGTTATAAAAATAGGCAATGAGGAAATAGAGCCGTCACTCTCTCCAGATGATGTGATGATATTTTTAGAGAATACTAGAGAATCAACTTAAAAGAAAAGCTGAAACAATTAACAACTTTAGCAAAGTTTTAGGGTATAAAATAAATCATCAGCATTACTATGTATTATCAAAAACCCAGTTTCAAGAGATGGAAAATAATTTCATTTAAAATAAAGACACACAATATAAAATGCTTGGTAGTTTACCTACCAAAACAAACTCAGGGATTATATGAACATAATTACCAAACACCTTTCTCAGAATTATACATCTACATAAATGGAAAAATATTAATTACTCCTGAATAGAGCATACCAATATAATAAAAATGACAAATCTAAGTGAATTTACTTAATTAGTGCCTCACTAATCAAACAACAAGGAGAGCTAGAAAAAATAGTAACAAAATTCATCTTTAAAAAATGTCAAGAAGGGGGCGGAGCCATCGATCGCCTCCTCAAATAGATCCCAAAAAGAAATCTCCTAGGAATATTGTTGTCAAATTCCAGAGCTCTCAGATCAAGGAGAAAATACTGCAAGCAGCCAGAAAGAAACAATTTGAGTATTGTGGAAACCCAATTAGAATAACCCAAGATCTGGCAGCTTCTACATTAAGAGATCCAAGGGCTTGGAATGCGATATGCCAGAGGTCAATGGAGCTAGGATTAAAACCTAGAATCACCTACCCAGCAAAACTGAGTATCATGTTCCAAGGCAAAATATGGATTTTCAATAAAATAGAGGACTTTCAAGCTTTCTCAGTGAAAAGACCAGAACTGAATAGAAAATATGACTTTCAAACACAAGAATCAAGAGAAGCATGAAAAGGTAATCGAGAAACGGAAATTGCAAGGGACTTACTAAAGTTGAACTGTTTTGTTTACATTCCTACAGGGAAAGATGATGTGTATGATTCATGAGACCTCAGTATTAGGGCAGTTGAAGGGAATATGCATATATATATATATATATATATGTGTGTGTGTGTGTGTGTGTGTGTGTGTGTATGTGTGTATATATCTATGTGTATATGTATGTGTATGTATGTGTATATATATATGTGTGTATGTATGTATGTGTGTGTTTTTTATATATGTGTGTTTATATGTATATGTATATATGTATGTATGTATGTATGTATATATATATAAATATATATATATGTAAAAGAGAGAGAGAAGACACAGGGTGAGTTGAAGATGAAGGGAAGATATCTAAAAGAAATGAAATTAAGGGATGAGAGAGCAACATAGTGAGAGAGGGAGATATGGAGAGATAGAATGGGGGATTATCTTGCATAATGGTGGCAAGAGGAAGCAGTTCTGTGGGAGGAGGGAAGAGGGCAGGGGAGGGGGGAATGAGTGAACCTTGCTCTCATCAGATTTGGCCTGAGGGGGAATACCATACATACTCAGTTGGGTATCTTACCCCACAGGAAAGAAGTGGGAGGAAGATAAAAAAAAAATAAAAGGGGGGGGTAATGGAGGGGACGGCAAATGGGGGTGGAGGTAATAAAAACAAACACTTTGGAAAGGTGACAGGGTTAAGGGAGAAAATTCAATAAAGTGGGATGGGTTGGGAAGGAGCAAAATGTAGTTAGCCTTGCACAACATGAGTATTGTGGAAGGGTTATACATAAAGATACATGTGTGGCCTTGGTTGAATTGCTCGACTTCTTAGGGACGGTGGGTGGGAAGGGAAGAGGGGAGAGAATTTGGAACTCAAAGTTTTAAAATCAGATGTTCAAAAACAAAAAAAAATTTTGCATGCAACTTAAAAAGAAGATACATGGGCAATGGGGCATAGAAATTTATCTTGCCCTACAAGAAAGGAAGGGGAAAGGGGATGAGAGGGGAGGGGGGTGATAGAGGGGAGGGCTGACTGGGGAACAAGGCAACCAGAATATAAGCCATCTTGGAGTGGGGGGGAGGGTAGAAATAGGGAGAAAATTTGTAATTCAAACTGTTGTGAAAATCAATGCTGAAAACCAAATATGTTAAATAAATAAATTTAAATTTAAAAAAAATGTCAAGAATATCAAAGGAATCAATGAAAATAATGTGAAGAAAGGTCCCTTTAGTAGCAGATTTCAAACTATATTACACATTGGAAATCATCAAAACAGTATGATACTGGCTAATAAATATAGTATTGGATCAGTGGAATACATAGACCCTAATAATCTAGTATTTTATAAAATTAAATATCCAAACTTTGGAAGTAAGTAATCACTATTTGACAAAAATTCCTGGGCTAACTTGAAAGTAATTTGCCAGAAACTAGGTATAGACCAACATCTCACACTGTATACTGAGATAAGGTCAAAATGGGTAAATAATTTACACATCAAGATTGATGTCATAAGTAAATCAGAGGAGTATGGGAAAATGTATCTGTCTCATCAATGAATAAGGGAAGCATTTATCACCAAGCAAGAGACAAAGAGCATTATGTATTATGAAATGGATCATTTTGATTAGATGAAATCAAAAAGCTTTTGCACAAATAAAACTAATGCAGAAAAATTTAGAAGGAAAACAAAACTGGGAAGAAAAATTACCGCAGTTTTCTCTGGTAAAGCCTCATTTCTCAAATATGTAGGGAATTGAGCCAAAGTGATAAAAAGAAGAGCCATTCCTTAATTGACAAATGGTCAAAGAATATGAAGAATATTCAGAAGAAGAAATGAAAGTTATCTACAGCCACATGAAAAAGTGTTCTAAAATACTACAGGTTAGAAAAATCCAAATTAAAACAACTGAGATACCACCTCAAACCTATCAGATTGGTGAACATGACAGAAAAGGGAAATGACAAATGCTGGAGGAGATATAAGAAATTGGGGCACTAATACAGTATTGGTGGAGTTGTGAATTTGTCCATCCATTCTGGAGAACAATTTGGAACTATGCCCAAAGTGATATAAAATTGTGCATGCATCTACCCACGAGGCCCTGGCCTTCAGCTGTTCTCTGCTGCCGGCCCATACACTTTGACCGAGCAATAGCACTACTATATCTGTATCCCAAAGAAATCAAAGAAAAGGGATAAGGATCTATTTATACAAAAAATATTTATATCAGGTTTTTTGTTTTGTTTTGTTTTGTTTTTGTAGTGTCATAGAATTGAAAATTGAGGGAATGCCTATCAGTTGGGAAAAAAGACTGCTAATCAAGCTGTGGTATATTATTGTGATAGAATATCATTGTGCTATAAGAAGTGACAGGCAGGATTGTTTCAGAAAAAACCTGGGAAAATTTATATGAACTCATTAAAAGTGAAGTGAGCAGAACCAAAAGAACAGTAAATGTAGTAATAGCCAAATTGCAAGGATAAACAACGGTTAAAGATAGCTACTCTGATCCAGAAATTCAAAAAGAATTATGACGAAAAATGCTATCTATCTCCAGAGAGAAAACTGATGTACTTTGAATGAAGATTGAAGATCCTTTTTTTTCCCTCTTTAGTTTTATGGTTTTATTGTGTTTGTATTATGTTTTGCAACATGGCTAATATGGAAATGTTTTGCATAACTACATGTATAATCAAAATAAAACTGCTTGCCTTCTCAAATAGATTAGATGGGAAGGAGATAAAGAATTTGAAATTCGATCTTTTTTAAAATGATAGTTAAATTTTTTACATGTAGTTGAGAAATATTTAATGAAACAGATTTTTTCAAGTTGATATTGAAGCTAAAGAGCAGCCAGAACTATCTGATTCAGAATGCCTCTTCTTTGGGGTATAAATCCCTGGAAGTGCTTAAGATGAGGAGAAGGAAGAAGATACAAAGAAAACAGAATTATTAAGTTTAGAATCCAGTGAGAGACAATCTGCATTACTGAGGTTCTGTTAAGAATTCAGACCGTATTCTAAAAGAGATAGCTCTGGGTTTTATCATGTAAGAACTTCTCCCTCTATATTCCAAAAGAGGCAATTAAATAAATGAAATCATGCACTGGGGTAAAGAAAGTTGGGGGAAAATACAGGTATCCCCCAAAATAATAAACCTGAAGCAGGAACCTAGAATCTAGTTGAGAAAATGATATTCATGATAGGGAGCACCTGGATGAAACTTTCACACCTATTAATTCTTGCCAAGTTGAATAAAACTCCAAGTGCATGTAGTTTGTCCTGCTGAAATCTAACTCTAAAACAAACTTTAGTTTCTGCACCTGTGCCATTTGCTAGATTACTTTGGACATGGTGGGAGTATTTCATTGAGAAAAGGGGAAAGGGGAATGAATATGATCCAGGGGCACTATCTTTGAAGGAAAATATCTCCCTCCTTTTCCCATTTTAACCTTACATGGTAACAAGAAATTGATAAGATTATTATTACAAATGAGAGCCTTGGACCAAATCTTCTCTAGCTGGAGGAGGCTAAGAATATTCCTGCCAGTTTCAGTTGTTTTTATAGGAATATTGAAACAGCAGCAACTATTTCATTTCCTTCAGTAGGAGAGAGTAATGTAAATGCAAGTTGTGGAGTCAAGTAACCATGTATACTGCATATTTAGATAAAATAGATAAACTACTTTGCAGTCTTTAAAGCCCTATATGTTACAATCATTATCATCACTGTCATTACTACTATATCTACACCATTTGTTAGCATCTTTTCTTCGTCTTCAATATGTACGGGAAGATTTAGCAGTTGTCTGAGTAAAAAAATTTCTGATAGATACTGCTAAGAACAGACAACTAAGACATTGTCCCTTTGTTTAAGGAACCTATAGTCCAGTTGAGGCAACATCAAGTACACAAATAACTATAACTAAAACAAATAGTACAACAACAACAATAAAGGGAACATATGGCAAATATATAAGAAAAGAAAGATAGATCATTGCCATCTATTAGTAATCAAAGAAGGTTTTATGGGAATTCGAGTTAAAGCTTGAAGTATTAATGAATATTTCAACATGGAGTGAAAGGGGGAAGAGTGGTCCAATTTAGCTAGAAGTTCATTACATGGAATCAAGTCAAGCTATGTCATGTCAAGAAGCATTAATTAATCACCAAGTACATGCTAAGTGCTGGGAATTCAAAGGAAGGCAAAAAAAACTCCACTTCAGGAAGGTCACAATCAAATGTGGATGACAACATGTAAAAAAAAAAAACTATATACACACACTATATATATATATATATATATATATATATATATATATATATATATATATATATATATATATTATATATAATATTATATATACACATACATATACATACATACACACACATATATATACATATATATGCATGTGTGTGTGTGTGTATATATATATATATATATATATATATATATATATATATATATACCGGATAAATTGTAGATAATCTCAAAAAGAAGGCACTAACATTAAGGGAGACTAGAGAAACACTTTCTTAAAGTGGGTTGGATTTTATCAGGGACTCAAAAGAGGTAAATAATATGAATTAAGATCAACAAAGTTAGTTGGAGTCAAACTGAGCATAACTTTAAATAAGTCAGCAAGTCCAAATATTTTAAGACTTAAGACTTTTGAAGAAAAGAGTGATAAGATCATGAAATACAATAGAAAGGTGGAGACATGGAAGCCATGTTCAGATACTGGCTCTTCTATTTACTACCTATGTGAAACTGAACAAATCACCACTGATGGGGTGCTTGGGTGCTTGTGCTTGGACCCTAATTCTAATGGCCTCTGCTTGGGTGCCTGTGCCTGAACCTCAATTCCAAAACCACATGTAGTTCTAAAATCATATCTCTTCCTAGCCTCAAAATACTGTCTCTCTAGGTGAAGGGCAGCCTGCCTCAACAATGCACTTATCTCTCCTCCTTTCACAGTAGACCGCTGTGCCTATCTATAGACCGTTGCCCTGTGTACTGATAATTGGCTATGCACTGGATCATGACCATATTTACTACTTACTGACCTTACTGATATGTATCCTAGACATGGTCAAATGTATACTCTCTTACATATTTTGTCTAAGAAGACCTTTGATGAGAGCCACCTAGATATTCCCAGTCAGCTCTGACTGTTAGTTCACTTAGCGATGTTTCACAGTCAAAACCACATTTCTCATAAAGTCACTAGCTTCACTTGCTCCATTCTAATTTTTAAGGTAGTATTTTTTTTCAGTGGTCTTTTGGACCTCCTTTTACATGTGGCTAATTCTACCTTTTAAGGTATACTTCTCCTTATTGGATTTTTGGGGCTCTTTCACCATTTGGGTTACTCATTTTTAAGGTGTTATTTTCTTCAGTATTTTTGGGTCTCCTTTAGCAATTCCTTGACTTGTTTTTTCATGATTTTCTTGTATAACTCTCATTTCTCTTCCCAATTTTCCCTCTACTTCTCTTACTAGATTTTCAAAATCCTTGTTGAGCTCTTCCATGGCCTGAGACCAATTCGTATCTTTCTTGGAAGCTTTTGATATAGTTTCTTTGACTTTGTTGACTTCTTCTGGCTATATGTTTTGATCTTCTTTGTCAGCAACAACAAAAAAAAAAAGATTCCATAGTCTGAATTTTAGTCCTTTTACACTGCCTGCTCATGTTCCCAACCAATTCCTTGACCCTTGAGCTATTTGTCAGGTTCTGACTGCTTTTAGAGTGGAGAGTGCTTTGTCCCAAACTTCAGGGGCCTTTTCAGAGATACTTCTACACCACAGTCACCACAAGCTCTGCCACACCAATTCTTCTTGTCCCCAGAGAACTGCCAGCCATGACTGAGACCCAGATCCAAGCAGGGCAAAGCAAGAGAACCCTGACTCTCCACCAGCAAAGTGCTCCCTGCACTCCTGCTCACATCTTTAGCTTGACTCCTCCCACTATGTGGGCCGGAAGGAGCCATGCTGCAGCTCTGGAAGCAGCTGCCAGAGCTTCCTGCTGCTGGCCTACAGCCACCTCCACTATCTCTGGCCATGGGGCCAGACCACACATCTCTCACACAGATTTAGCAGTTTTCCCACTGACCTGCTCAGTTGTCTTTGGTGTTTGCGGGTTGAGAAGTCTGGTAAATGTTACAGCTCAGTGATTTGTGGCCCTGAGGCTGACTCCACCCAAATTCCTCTGGCTGATCTCCTCTGTGCTTGGTCTGTCCAGGTGCAGCCAATGCTGGGCTGAGCTCCACTCCCCGTACTGTGTGATAGACCCTTCTGAACAACCATCCAGGCTGTCTTGGGCTGGAGTATTTTTCCATCAGTTATTCCATGGGTTCTTTAGCTCTAGAATATATTTAGAGTCATTTTTTACAGGTGTTTGGAGGGATTGGGGGAGAACTTAAGCAATTCCCTATTTTTCAGCTTCCATCTTGGCTCCACCCCCTATTCTTTATTTTAAAATAAATCAATTCCAGAAACCAAGATAATTGAGTAAGCAAAAATTACCATAGCTGTGCCATGTTCACCTCCAAAAAACCACAAGAGTGCCCCAAAACAGATCCTGGAGCAGAGGAACCACTAAAAGGTGAGTTGAAACCATATTTTAAAACAAGAAACTCAGAAAGTCAGCAGGAAAAGTCTATTTCATTCAGGCAAAAGGGGAGCACCATCCAGGACAAGAAGCATCACAGCAAGCCAGCAGCAAGCCTCCCCTCAGTAAACCAGTGGGAGATTCTGAGCCCCATTGTGGTGTAGCAGGCAAACACTAATACCAGGACACCTCAAGTGCCTCAGCATACCCAGGGGAATGGTCAGACACCAGCTCTAAGAAGGGCCAAGTGTTTCAGCATAGCAGGGACCTCACACATAACCCAGCATAGCCAGGCAAATAAGGAGCTGCTAACACTGGGACCCACCACATGCTTCAGTATAGCACCAAGCAAACAGGCAGACTCCAGTGCAGCAACACTCCACCAGCCTCAGCATGACCCAGACTGCAGCACTGGGAGTCAAATTTGGCACTATATAAGCTGCCAGACCCTATGGCCTCTAGCAGCACTGATGACCTTTCAACAAAACCCTTCATTGCAGTACCATGCATGAGAGTCCCCTGTGTGCCTCAGGGAAACATAAGTGCAACATCAGTTAAACAGCCAGAACCTGTTGCCACTGGCAAAAAGAAGACTGTGATGGTCCCCCTTCCAAACTGAGAGGCACACTCAAATTTAAAGGTATGGAAAACAGCCAAAAAGTGAGCAAAGAACAACAAAAAAATAATGTGACCAGAGGAAGTTATTACAGTGAGAAGGAAGATCAAAACAAACACACACTCAGTAGAAGATAACAAAGTCGAAATTTCTATATCCAAAGCCTCCTAAAAAATATGAACTGGTCTCAAGCCATAGAAGAAATCAAAAAGGATTTTAAAAGCCAATTAAGAGAGGTAGAGGAAAAATTGGGAAGAGAAATGAGGGTGATGCAAGAAAATCATGAAAAATGAGTCAACAGTTTGATAATAGACACACATAAAAAAGAAGAAATAACATCTTAATAAATAGACAACATCAAATAGTAAAAGTGGTACTAAAAACCAATGAAGAGAAAAATGTCTTAAGAAAGCAGAACTGGCCAAATGGAAAAAAGGTACAAAATTTTACTGAAGGAAAAAAAAAAGTTATATTGGCCAAATGGAAAATGATGTACAAAAGCTCACTGAAGGAAATAATTGCTTAAAAATTACAGTGGAGCAAATGGAAGCTAATGACTCTGTGAGAAATTAAAAAAAAGAACAAAACTGAAAGAATGAAAAAAATAGAAGACAACATGAAATATTTCATTGGAAAAACAACTGACCTGGAAAACAGATCCAGGAGAACGTAAAAAAATTTGGACCTGAAAGCCATGTTTACAAAAAGAGACTAAACATCATCTTTTTTTTTTGTTGGTTTGTTTTTTTTCCTAATATAACTTTATTTATTTTCAGTTTTCAACATTCTCTTCCTTTTCAATATTCTCTTCCACAAGATTCTGAATTTCAATTTTTCTCCTCATCTCTCCCTTCCCCCCATCCCAGGACAGTGTGCATTTTCATCACCCCTTCCTCCAATCTTCCCTCCATTCTATTACCTCCCTACTTTTCTTATCACCTTCTCTACTATTTTCCTGTAGGGCAATACAGATTTCTATACTCTATTGCCTGTATATCTTACTTCCCAGTTGCATGTAAAAGCCAATTTTAATATTCATTTTTACAGCCTTGTGTACCACATTCTCTCCCTTCCTCCCTCCCCATACAACTTCGTTGAGAAAGCAAGCAATTCAATATAGGTTATACATGTGTAGTCATGCAAAACACTTCCACAACAGTTATATTGTGAAAGGCTAACTAAACTATTCTCTATCTTGTCCCGTCCTCTATTTATTCTATTTTCTCTTTTGATTTATCCCTCCACATATGTGTTTGTGTCCGATTGCCTCTTCTCCCAATCTGCCTTCCCTTCTATTATCTCCCCTCTGTTATCCCCTGCCACCACCCCCACTTTCCTACAGGATAAGATATATTTCCATACCCAATTGAGTGTGTATATTAATGCCTCCTTAAACCAAATTTGATGACAATAAGGCACACTTATTCTCTTTCACTTCCCCCCCTCTTCCCCTCCATAGTAAAAGATCTTTCTTGCCTCTTTTATGTCAGATAGTTTGTTACTCTGTACCTCTCATTATCTCTTTCTCCCAGAACATTCCTTTCAAATCTTAATTTTATTTTGTAGCTATCATCCCTTCATATTCAGGTCACCCTATGCCCTCTGTCTACATATAAACACACATATATACATATATATGTACACACACATACACATACATACACATAAATATACCCATACATACACATATATATGTGTTCATATATATGTGCATATATACATATATGTGTATATAGAAACATATATGTGTGTGCACATGTATGTGTATGTATATGCATATATACGTGTGTGTGTGTGTGTGTGTGTGTGTGTGTGTGTGTATTCCCTCTAACTATCCTAACAATGAGAAAGGTCTATTGAGTTATAACTATCATCTTTGCATGAAGGAATGTCAACAGCTCAACTTTAACAAATACCTTATGGTTTCTCTTCTCCTTTCTACCTTTTCATGTTTCTCTTGATTCTTGTAATTGAAAGTCAAATTTTCTATTCGGGTCTGGTCTTTTCAACAAGAATTCTCTGAAGTCCTCTATTTCATTGAAATTCCAGTTTTCTCCTGAGATGTTATACACAATTTTGCTGGATCGGTGATTCATGGTTTTTATCCTATCTCCTTTGACCTCTGGAATATCATGTTCCAAGCCCTCTGATCCCTTAGTGTAGAAGTTGCTAAATTTTGTGTTATCCTGATGGTGTTTCCACAATACTTGAACTGTTTCTTTCTGGCTGCTTGGGGTAGTTTTTCCTTGACCTGGGAACTCTGGAATTTGGCTAAAATAGTCCTAGAGGTTTTCCTTTTGGGATTTTTTCAGATGATCAGGGGATTCTTTCCACTTCTATTTTACCCTCTGGTTCTGGAATATCAGGGCAGTTTTCCTTGATAATTTCTTGAAAGATTATGTCTAGGCTCCTTTTCAGATCATGGTTTTCAGGTAGTCCAATAATTTTTAAATTATCTCTTTTGGATCTATGTTCCTGGTCAGTTGTGTTTACAATGAGATATTTCAAATAGTCTTTTTTTAAATATAATTTCTTAATTCCCATAAAACCATTAGCTTACATTTGCTCTATTCTAATTTTTAAGGAATTATTTTTGTCACTGAGTTTTTGGACCTAGTTTTCCATTTGGCCAATCTGCTTTTCAAGGCATTCTTCTCTTCATTGCCTTTTGGAACCTCTTTTGCCATTTGGGTTAGTCTATTTTTAAAGGTGTTATTTTCTTCAGCATTTTTTTAGGTCTCCCTTGGCAAGTTGTTGACTTGTTTTTCAAGATTTTCTTGCATCTCTCCCATTTCTCTTCCCATTTTTTTCTCCACTTCTCTTACTTGATTTTCAAACTCATTTTAGGCTTTTCCAAGATCTGAGACCAGTTCATATTTTTCTGGAGGTTCTTGAAATAGCAGTGTTGACCTTGTCATGTTCCTCTGCGTGTATGTCTTGAACTTCCTCATCAGTAAGTGTGCAAGAAAATATCCTTTCGCCATGAAAATACACTTCTATAGTCTTACTCTTTTCCCCCTGTTTGCTCATTTTCCCAGCTGATTATTTGACTTTTGAGCTCTTTGTTAAGTGGAGGCCATACTGCCCCAAGTTTCAGGGGTTTTCTGGAGCTGTTTTCAGACATACCTCTAGGGACCTGTAAATTCTTAGTTCCTCCATAATTTTATGAAAAAAGAGAGGTGATTACTCTTCTCCTGGCCTGTGCTCTGGTCCATGAGTATCCACAAGCACTCTTTTCTGCCCTGGAACTGCGAGGAGGGTTCCCTCTCCACAGCTACCACCAATTCCTCCACAGCAGCACTTCTCCTCACCCCAGGATGGCCACCCAGGACTGCAACCCAGATCAGCTGCTAGGTTCTCCCATTGTTTGTAGGCCAACAGTTCGAGAAACAGCTACTACTGTGGCAATGGCTACTGCCACACCAAGGATGGGGATGTGACTGGGTGTGGAGTTGGGGCCAGACCACACTCCCCTCTCTTTCCTACTGACCTTTGAAGCCACCTTTGGTGTTTGTGTGTTGAGAATTCTGGAAACTGACACAGCTACCAGTTATTCAGTCCCCTAAGGCCTGCTCCAATTCCATTTCTGCAACCCGTGCTGGGCTCCACTCAGCTCCAAGAATGACCATGGTATGATAAAACCTTCCTGTCAGCCTTCCACATTGTCTTGGAGTGGAAATTTGCTCACTCTGTCATTTTGTGGCTTCTGCTCCTCTAGAATTTGTATAAGAGTCATATTTTACACATATATCAATTCGTTTGTGGAGAGAGCTCAATCAGGTCCCTGCTTCTGTATTCCACCATCTTGGCTCTGCCTCCCTAGACATCATCTTTCAAGAAATTATCAAGGAAAACTGCCCTGGCATTCTAGAACCAGAAGCTAAAACAGAAATTGAAATAATCATTTGATCACCTCCTGAAAGAGATCCCAAAATGAAAACTTCCAGGAATATTGTAGCCAAATTCCAGAGCTCCAAGGTCAAAGAGAAAATTCTGCAAGCAGCCAGAAAGAAACAATTCAAGTAGAGTGGGGCCATAGTCAGAATAATACAAGATTTAGCAGCTTCTATATTAAATGATTGGAGGTCTTACAATATGATATTCTGAGGTGCAAAGGAGCTAGGATTACAGCCAAGAGTTATTTACCCAGTGCAACTGAATATAATTCTTCAGGGGAAAAATGGACATTTACTGAAATAGAAGACTTTGAAGCATTCTTGATGAAAAGACCAGAACTGAATAGAAAATTTGACTTTCAAATAGAAGATTCAAAAAAAAGCATAAAAAGGACCACTTCAGTGATCAAATGCTGCATCTGTCTAAGATTTATGGAATGATGGGCCAACTCTTTGAGCTGCACACTGTATTCTGAATGATAGACATTTTCAATCTACTTAATTTTCCTTGTGGAAAGAGAATTAGGCCAGAATCTTTTGCGTGATTATGGACCTAATTTAGAAGTCTCTGCAGTGATGTACACTAGAAAGAAAAAAAAAATATCAATTACAAATAAGTGTATCTGGAGGATCAAATAATCTAAAGGGAATCCTTCTTCCATTTTTACTCTAATTTTGACATTCTTTATGACAGTGGTCAAATAGAATATATCTCCCTGTTCTGTGCTTCATTTATTATTAATTTCCACAAATACATAACAAAGTTATGTATATTGCTTTGTTTTTCAAGAAATCTTCTATGATATTACTATAAGTTCTTAATGTTTAAAACTGCACTAAAAATTTGGCAGACATCATCCATGTATGGGAGACACATTCCAAGAAGAGAGTTAAAATGCTTCTAAAAATAATCAACAAATAATATTTTAAGTGAGATACTGCATTCTCTATACATTTCAGACAATCATCTACAAGTAGAGATTTTGGATACTGTAGGATATCATTAGAATGTCCTTGATGCTGTAATGACAATTTAGATTTGGAGATCTTTTCCACCCATTAATAGGCCCTGTGACCTGCTTAAGTCACAGGAAGACTAAGTCACATGTGGTGGGAGGAGCTTGTGGAGAGGAAAAGAAAGTGTGTCATGGGAAAGAGAGAGAGCAGTTACAATTGAGAGAAAGAGAAGACATGTGGGGGCTTTGAGTCTCTTTGTGGGAAGGCCCCAGGATGGGGGTGAAAAGTTATGGGATGGAGTGCTTGTCTGCTGTGATATTGTGTGATATTCTTTGCTGCTGTGATGGATTGGGCTTTTTCATTTCAGGATCTGGTACTCTGGTGTCTAAATAAATGTTTTACTTCTACCTCCTATGTGGAGGATCTTATATTTTGCAATACGGAACCACACAGGCATTTTGACAATTATCATCTATGTTGTGATTATTGCCTTGCTAATAGAAATACACATGTAGATTTTTCCCTAAAATAGTTTCTTTAATGGAAAAGCAGGCATATGGCCAAATGTCAGTATTATTTTACAAATGATCCCCTCCCTTAGTAATAATAAGACCCATGATTTTAACTAACTTTGGGAACCACCCTCTTAATGCTCCTTTTATCTTAGATTTCTTTAGTGCCATTTCTGCTTCTTCACACAGTTTACTAAGGACAACAAGGTTATTGTCCAAATGTAAAAGCATTTCTTGTGTACATTTTGAGAAATTTTTTCCATTTTTCATGTTTGCTATCATTCTAGTTTCAATCTTCAATGCTCTTAGTACAATTTGTATAATTGAGTATCTTGCCAAATTTTCTGTAAACAAATTTTCCTTATACTGCTTTACACCATTTATGAAGTAACTGTACACACAAATTTCCACCATCTTCTTCCACAACATGTCATAGAAAAGTTTCCATTCTAAACTGCTGTTGTCCTTGGGTCCCATATTTCTTCACTTGGCCGTGATAGCAAGTGTTTATCAGACATGGTTATTTCTACACTACTTCAGTCTCCTTTTGTGATGACTGATATCAGTTAAACTTTTTTTAGGAGATGCTTAAAAAAGAGACCCTTTCCTATATTTTTATCCCTTTCCTATATTTTAAGCAGAGCTCCCCCAAATGCCCCTTCCTATGAAGTATTAGAGAATACTTGACATTCTCCTTCCAAAAGATTGAGAATTTCTGATTTTATCTGGGCTTCTTAAAACTAAAAGTTTTATATATTTTTATTGAAAGGGAAAGTTTTATACAATTTTATACAGTTAATACTTTACAAAGTAAAGTTTTAACAACTTTTTTTCCATTTGAGAAAAAATGTCAGTTCACATTACCAATATGTACTAGAGTTTCCTTAATCTGGCTTGGAACTTTAATGTCCCAATTCTCCCTTTCTAAGAAAATGATTTATCTTTCACTGTAATTAGTTTCAACTTAATTTCTTCCAAATCTATTCAGCAAAAATGAAATGAGTGCCTACTGTAGCTAAGGTACTGCATTAGGCCCTGGAGATACAGAGATGGGTGGGAAAGGTCTTTGCCTTCAAAAGCTTTTCATCTAAATGTGGACATATGAGTAACTATGCTATAAATTGATATGATAAATACCTGAGGGCTACAAATACATTGTTTTAAGTATTTTTAATCTAAAGGGGCTGGGATTAATGTAATCCCACATAAAGAATTGTCTAGGGATCCTGATTCTAGAAATGCATAAAGATGTGAACTAGATATTCTCTCCTCTCCAACATGGAGCATGTGCAGGTAATCTGTACTTCGTGGAGGAGTGAGTTGAAACAATACAGATTCTATATAGTATTCACCCCAGCATGTTACCTTCCAAATGCAGCAGTCAGTAGACAGAGTTAAGAGATCTGACACTGCTGGGCTAGGTCAAGCAAATCTTAACTTGATGATTTGGATAACTGATCAGCTGTGTTAACTGGAAGAAGTTTGTATTAAAAAAGTCCTACTCATCTGGAACCTACTGCTTACTGTGTTTAATCTTTTTCCTACTATTCTATTAGAATGAGGAAGACAATTATATAAGGTAAGAGGCTTTGGACTCAGCATTTGATGCTGATTTGTGGCCAACAGGATGAATTTAAGTTTTTACCTTTTGACATTGTTTTTCTTACCCACTTTGGATAAAAGAAATAGAGAAGGCTATGGCTATCATCTTATGAGTTCTAAAACATCAAGAGACCAAGTCACCAATGTCTAGCAGTGTATTGCTAATTGGTAATTAGGGTGGGAGCTGCGGTTTTTTTTGTTTGTTTGTTTTTTTTACTGTTTTCTCTTTTGGAGCACTTAAGTAATCAAGTGCCTTTGATGAGCCTGGCCTTTGTTTCTTTGATTAAATCAGTATTCTTTGACGACCTGCTTACATCAAGGGAAAGCCTAGTTCACATAGGCTTGAGTCCCATGCCTGTGACACCCTTTGCCCCTTAGCAAAGTGGATATGAGCTCAGAGGTTACTGTTTTGTTTGGGCCTCTCACTCACTGGAAGAGTGTCTTGTGATTTGACCAGACAAGACTCTGGGTAGCCATTGTGAAGAAACTCTGAGCTTTGAAAACCTAGATGTTGGTGCCTCTCTCTCTGGTAACTATGTAATTCTTTGGTCAGACAGTGAGAGGCCTGTCTGTTGAGGACTGTGTGTGTTTGCTCTGTTTATATTGTCTTTGTAGTTTCTGTTTGTATTTGGTCTGAAGTTCAGGGTGCTGGCTTTTCCCCCTGAACTAAGTGAATGATATATGTATGTTTAATTAAAGATTGCTAACCCCTTAAAGTTGTTTTCCTTAGAAAAGCAGATCAAAGGACCTGTGCTAGCAGCCCTTCTGTGTGCTCCTGTTGTTGGTCTTTCACCCCCACAGCAGCTACTAGCAACATTGCTGTTAAAGGCAGTCAGAGACCAAGCTGGAATTTGCCTAAGAACAGACTATGAGAAATGATAATTCTAAAGACTTGCTTGACCTAGCCCAGCAGTGTCAGATCTCTGAACTCTGTCTACTGACTGCTGCATTTGGAAGGTAACATGCTGGGGAGAATACTATATAGAATCTGTATCGTTTCAACTCACTCCTCCACGAAACTTAATATAAGGGAGAATGTGCTTCCAGGTGTTGGGGGAATATATTTAGACTTCTATTTTTGCTAGAACTTTGAAGTAAATATCCCTTTGTAAAAGTAAATTCATATCAATTGGCTAAATGGACCCCAGTGATAGTCATTGGTAGCTGACATAGGGAAGGGGAAGAAAATGAACTAGAAGGAGGGTTCAAATGAAGGATATTAGAGAACACAAAATGCACTGTCTGTCAGGGGAACTTCTAGAACACTTAGGAAGTGATGGCACTTGCCTTGCTGTGAGAATGGATGTATAGTTTCATTATGCTAGTATCAGTGATGCCATGTGATAAGATACAAAATCCCAGAGTAATGGATAAGGGGAGCATGGCAATTTTTTTTAGGATTTCTGAAGAGGAGTAATAAGAGTTCAGACTGGGAAGATGTTTTAGAGCCAAACTATGGAGACCTCTGAATGTATGGCTAGGAATTTTAAACACTAGGGATTTTTTGGGGTGAGTGAGGACTAGGAATACTCAATACGGCACAAAACTAATGTCTTTCTAAGGTCAAATTACTGCCTTTTCTTTATTTATATGACACATTTTAGTATTTTGACGTGCCTTTGTATTCTTATAAGAAAAGTCTTAACACAAACAAACATTTTCCTCAGATGAACCAAACCAATATAGTTATAAAGTTTAATAGATACATTTAGGTAAATACAGAGTAGATAATCAGGAGAAATTCATAAGTTTACTTAAAATGGTAATTTTTGAATTTAGAGGAAAATCATTTTAAAGATGATGTATTATCATAAAAATCTTCAGATTAAATAGTGAAGCAGTGGCATAAATTGGCATCATGGGAATACATCTGAAAGAAATTTGCATTTAAAAATTTTGGAAAGTATTTTATGCATTTTAGATACATAGATGTGTGATGTTAAAATTTCTATTTCAATAAATAATTCATAAACTAATTATGTGCGCAGTGTGAATATATCTGGATTTCACTAAAACTTTTTTCTTGGGTAATAAGCAAAACTGACAGTCTTCTAAGAATAGAATTCCTGTAAACATAATTTCTGAATTAAAGTTTGGTACCTACTCTTAATAATAATAATGACAATGAAGATGATGATAACCTATGAAGGCCTATGCAAGTGTTTGCAAATTGCTACAAGGAAAAAATATGGCTTTAAATGTTTGACAAGAGGTATCTGTGATAAACTTTAACAGACATGGACTTTTTTTTCTTTGGGGCTTTCTGTCACATAACATGATAGAAAGAAGGTCTGTGATTAACTGAAAGCCAATTTCCAGGAGTAAGGATTGGAGATCTAATGTTTGCATTGGGATTATAAAACAAAAGTAACAAAATGAAGACAACATGCTCCCTTTCATAATCCTTTCATTTATGAATATTAATTTAAGCACATTTCCTCATTTTTCTTAGTCTAAGATCTCCACCTATGCCTTAGATTTACTCAACCCACCATCTCTACGTGAGGTATTTCCATGCTTAAAGGCCCAGCCCAAATACTTCGCCAGGAACAAGTCTCTCCTTTTGAACTCTCATATTGCTCTTTCTTGATCATCCTTTGCATCCTACTTTATGAGACTGGTATAATTAATTGTCCATGTATGCTCTTTTATGAATAACATTTTTCTGTTGCTTCATGCCAGTGTAAAGGTTATCACAATGTCTGCCAAGTCCAACCATGCAGTCAAGGTTTAGAATCTCATCATACTGGCATGTGAAGACAGACCACCTAAGTAAGGAAGCACATTTCTGGGAGTCTGTCAGGAAGCAGTGCAAAATGTTTTTGGCTCTTTTTGTTGTTGTTCAGTTGTTTCAGTGATATCTGACTTTCTATAACCCCATTTTGAGGTGTTCTCATAAGAAATATTGGAGTAGCTTGCCACTTCCTTCTCTATCTCATTTTATAGATGAGGAAGTGGGCCAAATAGGGTTAAGTGACTTGCCAAGGGTCACACAACTAGTAAGTGTCTGGGGCCAGATTTGAACTCATGAAAACAAGTCTTTTTAATTCCAAGCCTAATGCCCCTGCCACATTGTCTTTAAAAACTCACAAAGAAGAACTCCTAATGTGTGAAGGATTATTGTTTCATCAGTGGGGGTGTCCAATGGAATGAAGTTATGGGATCTTTAAAAACTGAATAAAGTATAGATCTCTTAATTTCCCTTAGATTGAATGACATGTGAATTCAGGAGCTAAAACATTTACTCCTATATCTCGAATATTTAACAGGGCAGCTTGGACTTAGCTCTTATAAATATTTCTTAGTTTTAATTTTCTATCAATGAATGTTGTATTATTTTTGTATATAATATATATGATGAATGTAAGCTATACACAAAACTACTCATCATCATCATCATTATAGTCAGGATTTGTATATTTTAAGTTTTGCAAAATACAATATACAGCTATATCTATATCTATGTTTGTATAGTTATATTTAGATATATCTATACACATGTATGTGTGTATAATGCATATTTATGCATGTATATAGATAGCTATAGATATAATTTTATTTTCCCAGCAGCCCTGGGAAATAGCAGACTTTTACTATTATCCTTATTTTATAGAGAAGGTAATTGAAGAACACAGAGGTGAAATGAACTGCCTAGGATCACAGAGCTAGTAAGTGTCTAAAGCTAGATTTCAGCTCAAGTATTCTTGATTCCAAATCCTTTGCTTTCTCTTTTATACCATCTAGCTGCCTCTAGGGAAAGGTTAGACCACTTTTGTATCTGGCATATATTTTTCCCTCAGATCACTAGAAAGAGCCATACAAAAATTAGGCCTGTCATGAGACTAAATGTGTGTCTATTATTTATAAACTACTGTAAACAAACTGTACTTACAGGACAGCAAACAAATGTCTTAGTGAAATAAAATATAGGTTGGAGCTATGCAAATATTAGCTTTCTGAGAACCCAAGCCTAATATATAATAGGAAAGTTATACCTCTGTTTTGAAGAATGTGTTTGAAAACTGATTCCTTTTAAAAATCAACCATTCTTCTCAATTTTGAAATTTGTTACTCTTCCAAGTCATTCTATGATTCATGAATGGCTATAAGAATTTCTACTGAGCAAGACAGAAGAAAGCAACTTGAACACATGTAAGGATGGATTAGAGAATTGAACCAGATGAAATAGATAAATTATCCTTAAGTTATACTGAAATCTAAAAATGTGTTAGGAATGTATCAGTTCAACCTTTAGCCTTCTACTTCATTTTAGCTTGCTCATATTCCTACTGTTATGCGTCGTCTAACTTCAGTATATTTACATAGATACACACATGCATGCATGCATTGATGCACACATGTATGTATATGTACATATATATTTGGCTAACTGTATATGACTAGATTCATGTACATATACGAGCAACATGCAAACACGGACATACACGCATATATGTGTGTGTGTACACATATAAATACACACATGCATATAAATATCTACATGACGTTAATAAGAATCATGAATCCTATGTACTTTTTTCCTTTTATTGGAGGTATTTTGTGACATTTTCTGTTTATTTGTCCTTTTAGGAAATTTGTTTAGCAGGTCTCAGAGTCTGAGGGGATAAGAGAATCTCTCAAGTCCACATACAGTTATGGAAAGCACACTACAATAATCCTCACAAAATGCCATCCGTTGTATGCCTAAACATATTTAGATCATCATCATCAGCATTATCATCCTCACCACCACCATCCTCTAATCACCATCATTATCCTCACCAGCAACAATAACCATTCATATATTACAGTGATTTAAACTAATGGGAAATAAACCCCTTCAAAAATAGCCCATTGTGGCAGGTCTAATTAATCTATAGTTTCTTTATTTGATTCTGATAGAGCCAGGCCACATTTCTTGTGTCTATCTTTTAGACATACTCCAGCTCCTGCATTTCATTCCTAAAATGTATTGACCAAAAATTAACTCAAAGGGTACTCTCATTAGATCACAGTACAACAGAATTTCACACTACTTGTTGTGGACATCATGCCTTTCCTCATTATGTGACCTAGAATTGCTTAAGCTTTTCTGACTATCAAGTCACACATTTGACTCATATTTAGATGGAACTGCTTTAAAAAAAGATCTTATTACATGAAGTATTATTTAGTCACACCTCCCCTTTCCTGTACTTGTGAAGTTGTTTTATGGAACCAAAGTGTAGAACTTAACAATGATGCCTATTAAATTCCACCTTATTAATTTCATTTTAATGTTTTGGCCTGTAAAATTTTCTTTTGCATTCTCATTGCCATTGATATGCTACCTACCCCTCTCAATGTTGCATAATCTAAAAATTGACAAGTGTTGCAACTAGCATGGCACCATGGATAAAATATTGGACTTGAAGAGTGGAAGTCCCAAAATCAAATCCATCGTCACACACTCAGAAATCCTTTGACCCTGTTCGAATCATTAACTTCTTTCTGTCTTGTTTTTCATCTGTAAAATGGTGATAATAAAAGCAGCAGCCTCTCAGGGTTATTATGAGGATCAAATGAGACAATATTTGTGAAACGATACTCAAACCTTTAACTGCTATATAAATGTTAGCTATGATTTCTAACATGTAATTCTAGCAATGGCTTACCAGGTACATACACAAATGATTCAGTGCTTAGCAGGTACATTTCAATCATGGCCTGTAGACTACCCAGATGAAATTCTAGGAGTCATTTCTATAAAGCAATTCCAGAACAAAAGACTGTAGAAAACTCTGACAGTGGCTATAGATACTTTTAATCTCTTTACAATTTTTTTTCCCTTGAGTATACAAAGTAGGGTTATCCAGACAATTTTAGTATAGATTACAGAGAATATAGTAGCAAGAGAGACAGAGAGAGTGAGAGAGAGAGAGAGAGAGAGAGAGAGAGAGAGAGAGAGAGAGAGAGAGAGGGAGGGAGGGAGAGAGAGAGAGGAAAGAAAGAAAGAAAGAAAGAAAGAAAGAAAGAAAGAAAGAAAGAAAGAAAGAAAGAAAGAAAGAAAGAAAAGATAAAAAGAAAAGGTGGACACTTCATATAGCCTAGAGTGGAAAATGCTTGAAGTTAAATTTGATACCTAGAAAATATTGTGTCTTTTAAGCTGAAGTTGATTAAGGAAAGGAAAGAAATAAGAATAGTCCACTGACTTTATGAGTTTGTTGAGTAACTTGTGACCTAATTATTTAGTCAACCTGGCCATTATTCCATGTATAAAATGAGGTAGTTAAAATACATTATTTTTTTACATTCCTTCCAGACCTAAAATTATTTATATTCTATGATTCCATGATGATTTAATCATTCTATGTTTACCAATCTAATGTTTCTATTAATTTTTGTCTTACACTATTTACTGTTATAAATATTTAGAATAATATGCTTGTTTCTTTCTTCACTTATATTAATCATTGAATGGTAAAACTAAAGAAGCAAGTAGAGGTGATAAACAGTGCAACATAAAAAGGAGGACTAATAGATTAATTAAATAGACTTACCTAGGAGTTTTGTAGTAAAAAAGACTGGAATTTGATCCAAGTAACCTGGTTTCCTGGAGCTCAGAAATTAAAGGAGCTCATAGTCTAATGATAGAAACAACATGTAAACAACTATGTAAACAGTGACATATGTGTGTGTGGGTGGGAATTTTGGAGGGAGAGATTAGGAAGAAAACTGTTGTAGGCATGACAAAAGCCAATGAAAATACCTGAAGTAAGTAGATGGAGTATCATATGTGAGGAATTGCAAAGAGGCAAGGGTTCTTGATTATGGACAAGAATAAAATGTTATAAAACGTTAAGGGTAAGAAGGATCAAGGTTATGAAGGGCTTTGCTAATATATTTTATTTGATTACGGAAATCATGGGGAACCATGCAAATTTATTGGATTGGGGATGGGCATTGATATCTTCAGAGCTAACTAGAGGACTGACTGAAGTAAGGAGGTATCTGAGGCATGGGGACCAAGTAGCATGCTATTGCAATTGTCCAAACATCAGGGGACAAGACCCAGCACCTGGATGATGTCAGTATGATAGGGAATAATGTTTTGTATAGTTCTCCAAGTCCTGATTGAGGTGTATAGGCCAACCTGCCTTCTAGAAGGCCATTCTACTGTCATTCAATTAGTGGCAGAATAGAGAGGTAATTATAGGCTTTGAATATAAGCCATCTGAAGCCTTGTTTTAGTCTAGCCAGTTGAAGACAATATCTTCAACAAACTGGCTACAAGTTGATGCATGTTTGGGTCATACTTGTTCTCAAAGACCATATAGCATGTCATAGTGGGATTGCAATCTTCTTTGATGGAAAAAAATATCAATAGTGAAGCAAAAACAAAGAAAATCATTGGGCTACATATATAAACATGTATGTGTGTATGTACATGCACATATATAAAATATATCATTTATCTTCTATCTATCTATCTATCTATCTATCTATCTATCTATCTATCTATCTACCATTGCTCCTGAATCTTTAGTCTTGACAAATACTAGTATACTTTTGGTGTCTTTTTCAACTAAAAATTTCCCAAACTTTTTTTTACAAAGTACACTCATGAACTTCCCAAGGAAAGTGTTACAGAAGCAACATTTAACACATTTTAGGGAAAAAAAATAGATTTTCCAGACAGTACTAAAATAAATATAACAGCAGATAGCTGAAATGGAAAAAAAAAAAGATGAAAAAAAGATAAAAAAGGAATCTGTACAATTAGCTTGGAATCTAGAAGTCATACTCTGTAACCAAGTGCCATTGCCAATAATCCTTGAAGTTATTACCTAAACCACACAAGCAAGTTAAAATGTGATTACGAAGAGTCTGGCGATAGTTCTATATCCATAATAGATTTACCCGAAGGTACACTTGTACATCTGTTACCTGCTATGTTTGGCTTACTTTATTTTATTTTATTTTTTCATGGTCAACTGGAAAATATAATTTTAGTACATAGGTCCACAGTAGAATCTAATGTGATAACAATGTTAAGCTGAAACTACTTCCGCTTCAGAGCCTCAGGAGGAAGACAATCAGTAAATCATACATGAGCCAGCATGAAGGTTTTTGAAACCAATTGTTCAGAAATTATAAATTAAAAGGGTTTACATCCAGAATGGTGTTTCTAAGACATGAAGAATTCAAGGAGGAAAAAATGATGGACTGAGCATCAGTATTTTGGTAATTGTACTCCAGAAAATATAAATATTAAATACATTATTTTTTCTTTATTTGTTCCTTTATCTCTCTGCCCAGATTACATTTTAATGAATTCATTTCTTTTCTTCATGCCCAGGCTTTGCTTGAAATAAAACATAAAAAAATCTTTGCTTTATACAAAGCATTATGTGTTAATTGGAAGGAGCTTTTGAAAAGTTATTCCTCCAACAGTCTAGGATTCCAATCTTTGGATCACTTCATTATTTTTTAACACGTAGTATGTGGTAGGTGCTAAGGAAGAAATAGGGATGAATAAGACCCAGCTCTTACCCTCAAAGAGTTTACTATTTATGAGAGAGTGGTATAGCTATAATATAAATGAGAATACCCATGAGAGCATATGAGAGTAATAAACAAAGTTCTCCCAAAGGAGGAAGCATAAGTGATTTGTGGTTGAATTCAAATGTTGGCTCCATGTGGCCCTGAACAAATCACTTGCCTTATTTGTGCCTCAATTTCCTTTTCTGTTGAAAGGAGGTGGCTGGGCTAGCTACTCCTTAGTGTCACTTTTTGATCTAATATCCTTAGGATCCTATGATCTATTTTTCAAATGACATTATTGCTTATACTTAAATATCTGCTGTGAAATTTATTAGGCCATTATCAGATGAAGGATTGTAATAAAATGGCATAGATCCAGAACAGGACAATCAGCATAGTGAAGTATTTTTCATTCATGATCTCTGAGGGTCTGTCAAAGAAACTACGAATTTTTAAACTTAGAAGAAGACTTAGGATAAAGCTTGACAGCTACCTTCAAATGCATGAGGGCCATTGAGTAGAAATGGTGTTTGATTTCTTCTGAATGAAAACTATGGGTAAATATAGAAGAAATAGAAGTAAAAATCACAAAGAGGCAAATTTAAAGTGAATATAAGTAGGGCAAACCAAATATTGAATGGGTTGCCTAAAGAGGTATTGGGTACCCTCTCCTTATCTGTGTAAAATGAGAGGCAGGAAGGATGGTGATTAGATATGTGAATTCACAGGTAACAAGAGAACAATAATTGAGTAAGGGACAGAGGAAGGAAGGAAGAAAAGAAAAAAATCATTTATTAAATGCTTAATATCACCAAAGAAGGAATAATTGAGCCATAGTCTATTAGTGGCTTTTTTGAAGGATATTTAGGTAGCCCTTTGATCACTTGACAAATGGAATGAGGTCTACAATCTGCTTTGAACATGAATCTACTGAATGAGGAAAAGCTTAAAAAGATTTGTCAAATGATGACCACAACCAGTTTCTCCTTATTCACATGGTCCCCAACATGCCATGTAAATCCCCCCCACCATCTCTTCAGTTACTGGAGTGAAACTTTCTAATCCTCAATAAATAGGGAGATAGATAATAGATTGAAAAAATAATAGATAGATAAATTTGCTATCCCTGTTAATTATGGTCAATTTTCACTAAGACTTTTTTGAACCTATATTTTAAACATTAGCTGGAAAATACACATCTATTTCTCAAACACTATTTCCTTAACCAATTTATCAAGACATGTGGTGATTCACATGGGAAACAGGTACTTTTAGGACAATTCTACAAAGCACTTGTAAGGATTATGAAGGGCAAAACGAAAAATGGAAGGCTGTTAAGGTGGTATACGAACTCTTTTTATTATTATTATTGCTAATGGAATGAGAGAAACCCAATTGGGGATCTGGTTAAGAAGACATTGTCTAAGAACTAGGAATAAATGTGTGTGTGTATATATACACAGATATATATCCATTTGTGTATGTATATAAGTATGCGTATATATGTACACATATATGCATACACACATACATATATAATATATAAGTATACACTCATATATATCCATGTGTACACACAGGCACACACACACACACACACACACACACACACACACACACACCCAGGTCAGTATAAAAAAATAAGAGGGTCTTACAATAGAGATGGTGTATGTGCTGGTATACACATACACACACACATACACACATGTGTGTGTTTGTATGTATGTGTGTATAATATATATTTATAGACACACCACAAATATCCATAATGCATGCATACATATACTTATGTATGCTTATGTATCTACAAGTGTACACATATATGCACGTGCATATGTACATGCATGTATACATACACATATATGCACATACAGGCATGCATATACATATATAATGTGTGCATGTGTATATGTGTGTATAAATGTATATGTATGTATATATATATATACATATATATATATACACATATATATATGGAGAAAGAGAGAGAGAGAGAGAGAGAGAGAGAGAGAGAGGGAGGAAGGGAGAGAGAGAGAGAGAGAGAGGGATGGGAGTATTTGCCTAGATACTTGAATATAGGTTTGAAACTAAATGAAGGGAGGGAGAAAACCGTCTACTCATACCCTACTTAAATAGCCAGATACCATAGAGTAGATTCTTGTCTCTTCCAAATCTGAGACTTTTTAATTTTGAAGTTTAGGTCAAATGAGAAGATACTCCATCTCATGTTAATATCAACTCAGAATGAGTGAATGATGCCTATACAAGTATACATCCTTTATCTTTCAAGTAATTTAGAGTACCGTTTTTTTTTCAATAAAAGATAACACCAAGAAATTTGCTATGGGTTGAGTTTGCTGTAAAAAAAAAGGAATAAGAATATTTTTCAGACAATCAATTTTATTACACTACAATTTTGTGATACAAGCCTGATTTCCTTTTAGAAGCAATGCAATTTGTTTTTGAAACCCAACAAAGAATGGAGATTGAATTCGAGGAAAGACATAATGTGAAGATTGCAATGAGGTTATTAAACTAGGTGAGTTAAACAAATATCTTTCCAACATCAATAACAGAAAAGTTGGATAAATTGAGCAGTATATCATCTATGTTTATTGGATAATAAGAGCAATAGCAATAGTAATAGTGACATTTATGTGACACTTGATGCTTTATAAAGCACTATAATAATACATTCATTTATTTGATTGATTTCATTATGTAGTAAATACTACATAGGCTCATAAAACATATAATCATAAATCTAGACATAAAGGGACCTCTGAGACCCTCTAGACCAAACTCCTTTATTTTATAGAAGAGGAATCTGAGATTCAGTGAAGTTAAGTGACCTGTCTAAGGAAACATAGGTAGTAAATATCAGAGGTGAGATTCAAATCCAGGTTTTCTTACTTCAGTACAACTGCTCATTAGTTTATTTGTTAATTGATCACACATTAAAATTTTTCTATTTATTTCTTTTCCTGGAGACAGTCATCATCAGCCACTAGAACAATGTTCCCATGCTAAGTTTTACTATTTATTGCAGCTGTTGCCCATTGAAGATGAAGTTATACTTGACAGCCACATTTTCTGTTATATAGTACAAGAATGGCTCCTAGTTAAAATGATCCTTTATTCATACTATCTCCCTTTCTATTCCTCAAGATCTTTATTGGTTTAATAGCAATCCAGGCAGCATTCACTCCAACCTCTCATCATAACCATTGTAACCCAAAACACATCATAAATAATGGATCTCATCTACCTGATGGAGAAGTTGCTGCTTGTACCAGCAAGCTGTACCAGCTCTCATTCAGAGAAATTTCTGTGTTCTCTCTTTATTGCCCCTGTGCCACTCATAGCAGCACGATCAAGATCAATTTCATTTTCATCCAAACATCAAGACATAAAGCAGAGAAGATGGTCCATTGCAGCAAAGGACAATTTAAACTATTTGGTAGAAAAATAATAATAAAATAAGTGGGAGACATTCTATTAGATTTTTCCAGTGCCAATAGCAAATTGTGCTTATAGGCATTGCACAGGGAATTTGCTTTTATCCATTATGACTGGATACAGTAATTAAAACAATTGATTCATTATATCTTCACTTTGAACTCTGCTGTATAGACAAGATCAGAAGGTTAAAGATATATATTTAAGGTCTATTTTTTTTGTCATTGTCTTATTAGCTGAATGCATTAAACTTTCCTCTTTGTGAAGGGAATCGATCTGGATTAACTGATGAAATTAGCATGAAAGTGAAACAGTGGGCTTTAGAAATATAACTGATAGAGTGAAGTTAATAAAGGTTAGTTAGAAAGATTTAAATTATAACTTAACCATTAAATTTTAGACTCACAAAAACATCTTCCATATAATTTGTACTTGTTTCTTATAAATATCGCATTTATTTATTCATTTCCCTGATAATTTCATACATCATCTTAATTCCTATCCTATGAAAGTGTCAAAAATGAATTGCATAATTGTAACTGAATGTCCTCAAAATATAATTACTTCACAGGTACTATGTGGAGGCATACATATATTGAGATTTTTGTTGAATCATTGTTCAGGCAATATTTCAGAACTGTTTCTATTCCATCTATTCAGTTGGGATCAAAAAATGGACAGACAGAAAAGGGAGGACATCCATAATAAATCAGTGAGGAGTTTGTTGATAATTTTCATTTGTTTGAGAAATGACTAACATAAGCCAAGTCCTTGGGGTTTGTTGAAGCAAACAGAGGAAAGTAGTGACCTAGATAAACACTAGAACTTTCACTACATAAAGCTGTCTAAAATCAGGAAGACCATCATGTCATATGTAAATCCTTGCCTTAATTGAGAAATAAGCTCACAATACAGGCAAGGACTATGGGATGTAATCATAAAATGACAAAAGAGAAGGGACCATGAAACTCAACTACTTCAAGTCATTTTTAAAATTTGAATTCCCTCTTCAAATATACTGTGAAGACCTCCTATCACTGTTTATTGACAGCCCTCAAATGACCCCTTTCTGATTGTTAGGGTGCATTCTTCTAAATTTCCCTCTCCACATGTTTCACTCCTTGGTTCTAGTCTTGTCCCCTGAGTCCCAACTTAATAAATCTAATACCTTTCTAAATGCCACCTCTTCAGGGTAAAGGAAGCTATCTTGTCCTCCCTACTTTTCTCTTCTCACATTTAACATTTTCAGTTCCCTTTCCATATGAAATAACTTCCATTAATCTTACAATTCTAACATTCCCCTTTGATATATGCCAACCTTTCAGTGCACTAAATGCAGTGTCTACAACTTGATACATCAATATAGATCTTCTTTAAGCAAAGCAGGGTATGATAGAATCATCATCTACCTGTACTTTTGCTAATGCATAGTAATTGCTTAATCATGGGAGTTCATGGAAAAAGTCCTAAAAGGTAAAACACAAGAGAAGGTGGAGAGGTTGCTGTTTGTATCCCTCAAGAAAGCTCCTATATGAACAAGAGCTTGAATCTGTCAAAGTAATATCTAATTATCATGTTTATCTGCATAAAGTGTACTTCACGTAAAGGCTGAGTCAACTTCTGTACCTAGTTGTTATTGAACCACCTGCTATCCAGCCTTACCCCTTAATGCTCTCATTCAATCATGTAATTTATAGAATTGTTGCCTATGAAGTTCAAAATTTTTGCTTCAAGACAATCCATTCATGTAATGGCACCTCATTTTTCTAGATTACTGTATTTCACCATGTATAAGATGCACCATTTTTTGAAAAATTTGGGATCTAGAAACTGGGTGCGTTTTATACAGTGGTTGTATATATTTTTACTTGCATTTCCCGATTTTTCCCACTTGTTGACTTTGGGCTCATTGTTTTGCATTTGTTACTGGTATATTAAGTTACGTTTTGCCACGTTCTGCCAAGAAACGGATCAGAAACGAGTTTCATACAGTGCTGAATTCAAGTTAAAAGTGATCCAGTTTGCAAAAGTGAATGCAAATTGCACTGCCGAATGTAAGTTTGGTTCTCCTCCAAACAATCCGAGACTGGCTATGGGAAGAAGAAACCCTACTAAAAACATCACAGCAGAAGAAGGCCATGAGACGCAAGTCAGCAAAATGGCCTGATTTAGAGAGGGATTGAAGACATGGATTGAAAAGCAAAGGGCAATTGGAATTCCTCTTTCTGCAAAGATGGTTCAGAATGAGGCAAGAAGAATTACTGATGAAAAAGAAGTTACTTATTTCAAAGAAGGACACAATTGGTGCTTCAGGTTCATGAAACAGAATGGACTAAGCATGCATACATGCAAAAAAGTTGCCCAAAAGATGCCAGAAAGCTATGAGCAGATGAATAAACTTGAGTACAATTACTTTATGTAATGAATTTTTTTTCAAATTTGAGGCCCCAAAATTAAGGTGCATCTTATACATGGGGAAATATGGTATCTAACAATGTACCACTCTATAAATTTTGTGAATCAGTCACACTGGAGAAATCTGTGCTTAGCAATGACTGTAGCCTGTAATTCCTATGTCTCTACATGTAATCTTATTTCTGAAATGCCATTCATTCTATAGATTTTTGATCCCTATTTAAAAATAAAATTTTTAAAAAATGGATACCTCCCAACCCTTACATTTTCCATAAAAGCTTTCACGATCCTCTAATGGTCAATAATGATTTTCCCTCAAAAGTTCTTTATATGTGATCTTCCATAATTATTGGTGTGTGTGTGTGTGTGTGTGTGTGTGTGTGTGTATGTGTATGTGTGTGTGTGTGTGTGTGTATTCACAATGTTATCCTATAACAAGTGCACTTAGGGTCAAACCTGCTTAGCCCCTACAACTTAGACTGCTCTTGCTTTATCTATTTTAAAAACAGTTATCCTTATAATATCTATTGACAATCCAGCTATTCTCAAATTTTTAACATTCTAGAACAAAGATTCTCTTTTTTTTTGCAAAATTTCCATATCATTAAAAGTACATCACTATCAAACGCTTCTGTGAATCTTGATATTAGCAACTCATGAATAGATACTTCTGATTTATTGCCAAAAGTGGACTTTGTCCACTATTATATATTAGCCATCTAGTCTATCATTTATCTATCAGCTACTAAACAACTTTCTATGTGTTGTCATATTGTCTCTGTCCATTTGTCTTCCATATTTCCCTTTATCATCTATTTATCTATATCTAAATATACATAGAAAGATCCGGATATTCTAAATAACTACTTTGTAAAAATAATGCCTTGAAGTGCCTTTGAAATTCCAGTTTTACATTCAATTTATTCTATAAATTTCATATTATTAAACTAATCACATTGACCATTTTTCTTCATACAGAACCCTGTCTTTATTTCTCATGCTTTTGTTTTCCCTTCATGCATAAATTACATGTCTTCCACTTCTTAGCATCTCCAGGATTCTTTGAGGGGAAACTCAGGTTGGAGGAGAGATATTAAGGATTCTTGTACTACCTAAAAATCACTATAAAAAAGTGTAAACATCATATGTTCAAGAAATTTTCAAGGAAACTTTCCTGATATTTTAGAAACAGAGAGTAAAATAAAAATTGAAAGAATCCGTTAATCACCATCGGAAAGAGATGAAAAAAGAAAACCCTCAGGAATAATATAGCCAAATTCCATTGCTCCCAAGTCAAAGAGAGTATATGTCAAGCAGCCAGAAAGAAAATATTCAAATTCCAATAAGCAACAGTCAGGATCACACAAGATTTAGCAGCTACAATATTAAAGGACCAAAAGGCTTGGAATATAGCATTTCAGAAAGCAAAGGAGCTAGAGTTTCAACCAAAAATAATCCACTCAGCAAAAGAAAGAATAATCCTTCAGGGGAAAATGAGTATTTAATAAAATAGAGGACTTTGAAGCAATTCTGATGAAAAGCTGATAGCTGAATAGAAAACTTGTCATTCTAACAAAAGACTCAAGAGAAGGTAAATATGAAAGAGTAATCAAAAGTTACCCAATAAAGTTACACGGTTTACATTCCTATGTAGAAAAATGATGCATATAACTCTCAAGAACTTTATCATCATTAAGGAAGTTAGGAGTCTACATATAAAGAGAGCCCAGGAGTATGTCAATTATGTGGGAACAATCCTTCAAAAATAAATGGATGAGAAAGAGGGACAGATGGGGAGAAGGGACAAGGGAACTGTGGGGTGGAGGAAAATTATCTCACAAGAAAGAGCTTTGACAGTGGAGTGGAAAAGGGAGGTGTTGTGGCAGGCAATGCCTGAACCTCAGTCTCATTGGAATTGGTTCAAAGAAGGGAAAAATATACATACACACATACATACATGCATACATACATACCCACACATACACACATATGTACATATAAATAAACACATATATTCAACTGTGAATACAAATACATCTCACTCAATGGGGAAGCAAGAGGGGAAGGGGATAAGAGAAAACAGAATGGTTATAAAAGGGAGGTCAGATTAACAGAGGTGCTGGTGAAAAGCAAAATAGATTTTTGACGTGGAAAAAATAAAGAGAAAAAATGAAATAAAAATAAGAAGACAGGGGTAGAGGATGTGGAGCAAAGATGGCAGAGTAAAGACAGGGACCTGAGCTTTCACCCAAATCCCTCCAAATACCTGTTCAACAAATTATAGAGCAGCAGAACCCACACAAAGACAGAGTGAAACAACTTTCAAGCCCAAAACAACTTAGAAGGTCAGCAGGAAAGGTCTGCTGCAGCAGGGTGAAAGAGGAGTGCAGCCCACCTCAGGCTGCACTAGAGCAGTTCAGGCCCCAGCAAACCAGGAGTAGGCCTCAGAGTGACTGAATCAGTGGCATGAGTGGCAGTTTCCCGACCTCTCAACCCACAGAGGCCAAAGACAAACTAGAAGTTGAGAAATAAAGGTCTTTCAGATCTGCATGAGGTGGAGCACAGCCAGGCCAGAATATCCCTGGGCCAGCAAACCAGTAGCAAGGGTTGGGAACCACTGAATCAGGAGCAGGAGCAGCTGATTTCTAGAGTTCTCAACCCACAGATGGTAAAGAGGTCAGAAGGAGATTTTAGGGGTCTTTTGCTAGCAATGAGGCAAGACTCAGTTGCTTTGCCCATACCTGATTCTGGGATGCAGTCCTGGGTGTCAGTCTCAGGGTGAGGAGGAGAACTAGCACAATAGAGTTTGTGACTGCAGTGGAGGGGAGGGCTTGTGATCAGTCACAGACCAGAGCAACCTCTCTGTATATCATACCAACTTGAAAGAACTGAAAACTTAAAGGTCCCTGGAAGTATCTGTGAAAACAGCTGCCAAAAAACCCCAAAGCTTGAGACACTTCAGTTATCATGGAGCCATAGTCAGGATAACACAACATTTTTCAGCTTCTACATCAAAAGATAGGAAGCGGTGGAGGGGTGGACTTGGAATCTGATATTCTGGAAGCTAAAAGAGCTAGGATTACAACCAAGAATTACCTACACAACAAAACTTAGTATAATCCTTCACTGGAAAAAATGGAAATTTAATGATATAAAGGATTTTGAAGAATTTTTGATGAAAAGACCAGAACTAAATAGAAAATTTAGCTTTAAATAGCACCTGTTGCCACTTACACAAATATTGGCCATGTTTGGGTCATAAAAATCTCACAAATGTAGAAAGGCAGAAATATTAAATGCATCCTTTTCATATCATGATACAATAAACATTACATGTAATAAAGGGCCATAGGAAAGATAGATTAGAATTAATTGGAAGCTAAGTAATCTAATCCCAAAGAAAGAATTGGTCAAACAACAAATCACAGAAACAATCAATAATTTCATCAAAGAGAATGACAATAATGAGATATACCAAAATGTATGAAATATAGCCAAAGCAATCCCTAAGGTAAAATTTTGTATCTCTCAATACTTACTTGAATAAATTGAAAGAGTTCAATGAAGTGAGCATGCAACTAAAAAAGCTAGAGAAAAGAACAAATTAAAAATCTCTAATCAAATAAGAAATTAGAAATTTTGAAAATCAAAGGAGACATTAATAAAATTGAAAGTAAGAAAACTAATGAACTATGAAATAAAACTAAGACCTGGTATTGTGGAAAAAAAATAAAATAGATAAACCTTCATTAATTCGATTAAAAAAGAGGAAAATCAAATTAAAAGTATCAAAAAGAAAAAGAATGAATTCATCACCAATGAAAAGTAAATTAAAGCAATAATTTGTAGCTATTTTGCCCAAATGTAGGCCAATAAATCTGACAATCCAAGTAAAATGGATGAATATATACAAAAATATAAACTGCCCAGATTAACAGAAGAGGAAATAAAATACTATAATAACCCCTTTGCAGAAGAAGGAATTGAACAACCCATCAATGAACTCCCTAGGAAAAAATTCCAAGGGCTACTTGGATTAACAAGTGACTTCTTCCAAACATTTAATGAACAGTTAATTATAATACTATATAAATTATTTGGAAAAATACAGAGAAGGAATGTTACCAAATTCTTTTCATGATACAAATATGATGATGATACCTAAGCTGGGAAGAGCCAAAACAGAGAAAGAAAATTATAGACTAATTTCACTAATGACTACAGATACAAAAATTTTAAATAAAGTATATTAGCAAAGATTACAGCAATTTATCATGAGGAAGATAAAATATGACAAAAAGGACTTATACCAGGAGTAGAAGGCTGGATCAATATTAGGAAAACTATCAGCATAATTGACTATATCTATAACAAAATTAACAGAAATCATATAATTATCTCGATAGAGAAAATGCTCCTTACAAAATACAACACCCATTCCTGTTAAAAACACAAACATAGGAATCAATGGAGTCTTATTTAAAATTATAGGTAGCACACCGTGTGTGGTAAACTAAAAATAAATAAAGAAAAAAAAATGTTAAAAAAAAATTATAGGTAGCAGCATCTATCTAAAAGCATTAGTAAGCATTATATGTAATGAGGATAAGCTACAAGTATTTCCAATAAAATCAAGGTCAAACAAGGATGTCCATTATCACTACTGTTATTCAATATTATACTAGAAATGTTTGCTTTATCAGTAAGAGAAGAAAAAAAAATAGAGCAGGCAATGAGGAAATTAAAGGTATCACTGTTCGCAGATGAAATGATGGTATACTTAGAGAATCCTAGAAAATCAACTAAAAAAAACTACTTGAAATAATTGAAAACTTTAGCAAAGTTGTAGCATCTAAAATAAAACCACATACATCATTGGCATTTCTATATATTACTAACAAAGCCCAGCAGCAAGAAATACAAAGAGAAATTCCAATTAAAGTAACTTTAGATGATATGAAATATTTAGGAGTCTGCCTTCGAAGACACAACCAGGAACTATATAAACGCACTTACAAAATGACTTTTCACACAAGTAAAGTCATATCTAAATAACTGGAAAAATATCAGTAGCTCAAGGGTAGGCTAAGCTAATAAAATAAAAATGACAATTCTACCTAAATTAATTTACTTATTCAGTGCCCTACCAAACTGCCAAAAATTATGTTATAGTACTGGGAAAAAACTAATAATTACATTCACCTGGAAGAATAAAAATTCTATAATATCAAAGAAATTGATGGAAAGAAATTCAAGGGAAGTTGGATTAGATCTAAAACTGTATTAACAAGAAACAATCCTCAAAACTACTTGGTTCTAATTAAGAAATAGAATGGTTGATCAGAGGAAAGGGTTAGATAAACAAGACAGAATAATCAATGACTGTGGTAATCTACTGTTGCATAAACCCAAAGACTCCAGCTTCTGGGTAAAGAACTCATTGTTTGATTAAAAACTGTTGGGAGGGGGGGGCGGAGACAAGATGGCGGCTGGTAAGCACGGACTAGAGTGAGCTCCGTACCCGAGTCCCTCCAAAAACCTATAAAAATGGCTCTGAACCAATTCTAGAACGGCAGAACCCACAGAACAGCAGAGGGAAGCAGGGCTCCAGCCCAGGACAGCCCGGATGGTCTCTGGGTGAGCTCTATTCCACACGGAGATGGGAGCTGGGAGCTGGGAGCTGGGAACGGAGTGGAGCAGAGCCCAGCCTGAGCGGCATGGACGATCCAGACCGGAAGCCGGGCGGAGGGGGCCCTAGCGCCCTGAATACGTGAGCAGTTACCAGACCCCTCAACTCACAAACACCAAAGACTGCAGAGAAGGTTAGTGGGAAAAGCTGCGGGAGTGGAAGGAGTTCCCGGTTCGGCTTCCAGCCCTGGGGGCAGCGGAGGTGGGGCAGCTACAGCTGTTGTTACTTACGGCTCCAGGCCCACCTGGTGGGGGGAATTAAGTGGCGGATCACAGCAGGGGTGCACAGCCTGCCGAAGATCTGAGCCCAGTCTGGACTGGGGGTACTTGGGGAAGGAGGAGTGCGGCTCTGACAGAGCTGGCACCTCCCCCCCAAACGTAGAACATAGAACTCTGTAATCTACAAGCAGTCATACCCCACTGAAAAGCTCAAGAGTCAAGTTAGTTGGTTGGGAATATGGCCAGGCAGCGAAAACGCGCCCAGATTCAGTCTCAGACTTTGGATTCTTTCTTTGGTGACAAAGAAGATCAAAACATACAGCCTAAAGAAGACAGCAAAGTCATAGAGCCTACAACCAAAGCCTCCAAGAAAAACATGAACTGGCCCCAGACCATAGAAGAACTCAAAAAGGATTTGGAAAAGCAAGTTAGAGAAGTAGAGGAAAAATTGGGAAGAGAAATAAGAAGGATGCGAGAAAACCATGAAAAACAAGTCAATGACTTGCTAAAGGAGACCCAAAAAAATACTGAAAAATACACTGAAGAAAAGAACACCTTAAAAAATAGACTAACTCAAATGGCAAAAGAGCTCCAAAAAGACAATGAGGAAAAGAATTCCTTGAAAGGCAGAATTAGCCAAATGGAAAAGGAGGTCGAAAAGACCACTGAAGAAAATACTACTTTAAAAATTAGATTGCAGCAAGTGGAAGCTAGTGACTTTATGAGAAATCAGGATATTATAAAACAGAACCAGAGGAATGAAAAAATGGAAGACAATGTGAAATATCTCCTTGGAAAAACCACTGACCTGGAAAATAGATCCAGGAGAGATAATTTAAAAATTATTGGACTACCTGAAAGCCATGATCAAAAAAAGAGCCTAGATACCATCTTTCAGGAAATTATCAAGGAGAACTGCCCTGATATTCTAGAGCCAGAGGGCAAAATAGAAATTGAAAGAATCCATCGATCGCCTCCGCAAATAGATCCCAAAAAGAAATCTCCTAGGAATATTGTTGCCAAATTCCAGAGCTCCCAGATCAAGGAGAAAATACTGCAAGCAGCCAGAAAGAAACAATTTGAATATTGTGGAAACCCAATCAGAATAACCCAAGACCTGGCAGCTTCTACACTAAGAGATCGAAGGGCGTGGAATGCGATATTCCGGAGGTCAATGGAGCTAGGATTAAAACCTAGAATCACCTACCCAGCAAAACTGAGTATCATGTTCCAAGGCAAAATATGGACTTTCAATAAAATGGAGGACTTTCAAGCTTTCTCAGTGAAAAGACCAGAACTGAATAGAAAATTTGACTTTCAAACACAAGAATCAAGAGAAGCATGAAAAGGTAATCAAGAAACGGAAATTGCAAGGGACTTACTAAAGTTGAACTGTTTTGTTTACATTCCTACATGGAAAGATGATGAGTATGATTCATGAGACCTCAGTATTAGGGTAGTTGAAGGGAATATGCATATATATATGCATATATATATGTTTATGTATATATATAAGTGAATGTGTATGTATGCATGTATCTATGTGTATATGTATGTATGTGTATGTATGTGTATATATATATATATATATATATATATATATATATATGTAAAAGAAAGAGAGCAGACACAGGGTGAGTTGAGGACGAAGGGAAGATAGCTAAAAGAAATAAAATGAAATTAAGGGATGAGAGAGTAACTTACTGAGAGAGGGAGATAGGGAGAGATAGAATGGGGTGGATTATCTCCCATAAAGGTGGCAAGAGGAAGCAGTTCTAGGAGAGGAGGGGAGTGGGCAGGTGAGGGGGGAATGAGTGAACCTTGCTCTCATCAGATTTGGCCTGAGGGGGAATACCATACATACTCAGTTGGGTATCTTACCCCACAGGAAAGAAGAGGGAGGAAGATAAAAAAAAAAAAAATAAAAGGCAGGGGGATGATGGAGTGGAGGGCAGATGGGGGTGGAGGTAATCAAAACAAACACTTTGGAAAGGGGACAGGGTCAAGGAAGAAAATTCAATAAAGCGGGATGGGTTGGGAAGGAGCAAAATGTAGTTAGCCTTTCACAACATGAATATTGTGGAAGGGTTATACATAATAATACATGTGTGGCTTAGGTTGAATTGCTCAACTTCTTAGGGAGGGTGGGTGGGAAGGGAAGAGGGAAGGGAATTTGGAACTCAAAGTTTTAAAATCAGATGTTCAAAAACAAAAAAAGTTTTTGTATGCAACTAAAAAATAAGATACACAGGCAATGGGGCATAGAAATTTATCTTGCCCTACAAGAAAGGAAGGGAAAAGGGGATGAGAGGGGAGGGGGGTGATAGAGGGGAGGGCTGACTGGGGAACAGGGCAACCAGAATATACGCCATCTTGGAGTGGGGGGGGAGGGCAGAAATGGGGAGAAAATTTGTAATTCAAACTGTTGTGAAAATCAATGCTGAAAACCAAATATGTTAAATAAATAAATTGCATTAAAAAAAAAAAAACCTAGTGCCTGGCACATTGTGGGTGCTCCATAAGTTTATTAGTTAATTGATCGCTCTCTACTTTTTTCTTCTCTTGGCCCTAACCTCTTTGGCTTCCTAGAGTAACAAACAACCCCTTCCTTTAACCTTATTCTCCTATTCATGAATTATAAAAGGTCAGTGTTAATGTTTATTTACATAACACACTGTCTTAAAGTACTCAGTAGAATAAAACATGATATTTATTATTCAAAGAAAAAAAAACTGTTGGGAAAATTGGAAAATAATAGGGCAGAAACTAGACATAGATCAAGATCTTACACAATATACCAAGATACACTGTAAATGGATACATGGTTTAGACATGAAGGGTGACACTATAAGGCAGTCAGGAGAGCAAGGAATAGTTTACCTGTCATATCCATGAAGAATGGAAGAATTTATGACCAAACAAGAGCTAAATGAACAACTCTGATTACATTAAATTTAAAAGTTTTTGTATGAACAAAACCAATGCAACCAAGATTAGAAGGGAAGCAGAAAGCTGGAAACACATTTTACAGCTAGTGTCTCAGATAAAAGTCTAATTTCTAAAATAAACAGAGAACTGAGTCAAATTTATAAGAATACAAGTCATTCCCCAATTGATAACGGCCAAAGGATATGAACAGGAAGTATTCAGATGACGAAATTAATGCCCTCTACAATCATATAAAAATTCTCTCAATCACTATGGATTACAGAAATGCAAATCAAAACCACAATATTACACCTATCAGACTGGCAAACTTGACAAAATAGGAACATGATAAATGTTGGAGAAAATGTGGGAAAATTGGAACAATTGTGCATTGTTGCTGGAATTGTGAACTGATTCAACTATTCTGGAGAGCAATTTGGAACCATGCCCAAAGGGCTATAAAACTGTGTATACCATTTGATGCAGCAATACCTCTACTAGGTCTGCTCCAAAAGAGATCACAAAAAGGTACGGACCCACATGTATAAAAATATTTATAGCAGCTCTTTTTGTAGTGGTCAAGAATTGGAAATCAAGAGGATGCCCATTAATTGGAGAATGGCTGAACAAGTTGTGGTATATAAATGTAATAGAATATTATTGTTGCATAAGAAATAATGAGCAGGCAGATTTCAGAAAAACCTGGAAAGACTTGCATGAATTGATGCTTAGTGAAGTGAGCAGAACCAGGATAACATTGTATACAGTAACAATATTTTGCAGTGACTGACATTGATAGACTTAGCACTACTCAGCAATGTATTTATTCAAGACAATTCCAAAAGACTCTTGATGGAAGATGCTATCCATACCAGAGAAAGGATTACATAGCTTGAATGTGGGCATTTTTTGGCTTTGTTTTCTTCTTTCTTTCCCATGTTTTTTTTTTTCTCTTTTGCTCTGATTCTTCTTTTACAACAAGACTAATGTGGAAATATGTTTAATTGGAGTTATAGTTGGTATTATTGGAAATATTATTGAACATGTAAAGCTTATATCAGATTGCATGTCATCTTGGGGAGGGGAAAGGAGAGGGAAGGAGGGAAATTTAGAACTCAAAATCTTATAAGAGGGGTGGAGCCAAGATGGCAGCTGGTAAGCAGAAACTAGTGTGAGCTCTGTACCGAGTCCCTCCAAAAACCTATAAAAAATGGCTATGAACCAATTCTAGAATGGCAGAACCCACAAAACAGCAGAGGGAAGCAGGGTTCCAGCCCAGGACAGCCTGGATGGTCTCTGGGTGAGGTCTATCCCACACGGAGCTGGGAGCTGGAAGCTGGGAACAGAGTGGAGCAGAGCCCAGCCTGAGTGGCATGGACCAACCAGACCAGCAACCGGGCAGAGCATGCCCTAGGGCCCTGAATCAGTGAGCTGCGGCAGTTATGAGACTTCTCAACCCACAAACACCAAAGACTGCGGAGAAGGTTAGTGGGAAAAGCTGCGGGAGTGGAAGGAGTTCCCGGTTCGGCTTCCAGCCCTGGGGGCAGCGGAGGTGGGGCAGCTACAGCTGTTGTTACTTCCTGCTCCAGGCCCACCTGGTGAGAGGAATTAAGTGGCGGATCAGAGCAGGAGTGCACAGCTTGCTGAAGATCTAAGCCCAGTCCGGGTTGGGGGTTGGGGAAGGAGCAGTGCTGGTGTGGCAGAGCTGGCACCTCCCCCCCCAAAAGTGGAACATAGAACTCTCTAGTCTACAAGCAGTCATACCCCACTGAAAAACTCAAAGGTCAAGTTAGTTGGCTGGGAATATGGCCAGGCAGCGAAAACGCACCGAGATTTAGTCTCAGACTTTGCATTCTTTCTTTGCTGACAAAGAAGACCAAAACATACAGCCTAAAGAAGTCAATAAATTGCAAGAGCCTACACCAACAGCCTCCAAGAAAAACATGAACTGGTCCCAGGCCATGGAAGAGCTCAAAAGGATTTGGAAAAGCAAGTTAGAGAAGTAGAGGAAAAATTGGGAAGAGAAATGAGAAGGATGCGAGAAAACCATGAAAAACAAGTCAATGACTTGCTAAAGGACACCCAAAAAAATACCGAAAAATACACTGAAGGAAACAACACCTTAAAAAACAAACTAACTCAAATGGCAAAAGAGCTCCTAAAAACCAATGAGGAGAAGAATGCCTTGGAAGGCAGAATTAGCCAAATAGAAAAGGAGGTCCAAAAGACCACTGAAGAAAATACTACTTTAAAAATTAGATTGGAGCAAGTGGAAGCCAGTGATTTTATGAGAAATCAAGATATTATAAAACAGAACCAAAGGAATAAAAAAATGGAAGATAATGTGAAATATCTCATTGGAAAAACCACTGACCTGGAAAATAGATCCAGGAGAGATAATTTAAAAATTATTGGACTACCTGAAAACCATGATTAAAAAAAGAGCCTAGATATCAACTTTCAATAAATTGTCAAGGAGAACTTCCCTGATATTCTAGAGCCAGAGGGCAAAATAGAAATTGAAAGAATCCATCGATTGCCTCCTCAAATAGATCCCAAAAAGAAATCTCCTAGGAATATTGTCGCCAAATTCCAGAGCTCCCAGATCAAGGAGAAAATACTGCAAGCAACCAGAAAGAAACAATTTGAGTATTGTGGAAACCCAATCAGAATAATCCAAGTTCTGGCAGCTTCTATATTAAGAGATCGAATGGCTTGGAATACGATATTCTGGAGGTCAATGGAGCTAGGATTAAAACCTAGAAACACCTACCCAGCAAAACTGAGTATCATGCTCCAAGGCAAAATATGGATATTCAATAAAATAGAGGACTTTCAAGTTTTCTCAGTGAAAAGACCAGAACTGAATAGAAAATTTGACTTTCAAACACAAGAATCAAGAGAAGCATGAAAAGGTAATCAAGAAAAAGAACAAGAAAAAGAAATTGCCAGGGACTCACTAAAGGTGAACTGTTTTGTTGACATTCCTACATGGAAAGATGATGTGTATGATTCATGAAACCTCAGTATTAGGGTAGCTGAAGGGAATATGCATACATATATGTTTATGTATATATATATGGGTGAATGTGTATGTATGTATATATCTATGTGTGTATGTGTGTGTGTATATGTATATATATACATATATACATATATATATATATATATATATATATATATATATATATATATATAAAGAGAGAGAGAGAGAGAGAGAGAGAGAGAGAGAGGACACAGGGTGAGTTGAAGATGATGGGAAGATATCTAAAAGAAATAAAATCAAATTAAGGGATGAGAGAGGAACATACTGAGAGAGTGAGATAAGGGGAGATAGAATGGGATGGATTATCTCCCATAAAGGTGGGAAGAGGAAGCAGTTCTGTGGGAGGAGGGGAGAGGGCGGATGAGGGGGGAATGAGTGAACATTGCTCTCATCATATTTGGCCTAAGGAGGGAATACCATACATACCCAATTGGGAATCTTACCCCACAGGAAAGAAGAGGGAAGAAGATAAAAAAAATGGGGGAGATGATGGAGGGGAGGGCAGATGGTGGTGGAGGTAGTCAAAAACAAACACTTTGGAAAGGGGACAGGGTCAAGGGAGAAAATTCAATAAAGGGGGATGGGTTGGGAAGGAGCAAAATATAGTTAGTCTTTCACAACATGAGTATTGTGGAAGGGTTATACACAATGATACACATGTGGCCTATGTTGAATTGCTTGACTTCTTAGGGAGGGTGGGTGGGAAGGGAAAAGGGGAGAGAATTTGGAGCTCAAAGGTTTAAAAACAGATGTTCAAAAACAAACAAAAATGTTTTTGCATGCAAGAGGAAAATAAGATACACAGGCAACGGGGTGTAAAAATTTATCTTGCCCTACAAGAAAGAAAGGGAAAAGGGGATGGGAGGGGAGTGGGGTGGCAGAGGGGAGCACTGACTGGGGAACAGGGAAACCATAATATATGCCATCTTGGAGTGGAGGGGGAGGGTAGAAATGGGGAGAAAATTTTTAATCCAAACTCTTGTGAAAATCAATGCTGAAAACTAAATATGTTAAATAAATTTAAAAAAAAATCTTATAAAATGAATGTTTTAAATTAAAAAGAAATTTAAAAAAAAAGAAATCCTATGATTAAATGTAAACTTTCTTAAAATGATGTGGTAAGGAAAGGAGAAAGAAGCCTTTATATTCAGATCAGATTTGAAGCAATGATGTCTTTGATCAGCACTATCATTCAATATTGTATTAGAAAGGATAACTATAGGAATAAGAAAAGAAATTGAAAGAATAAAAATAGGTAATGAGGAAAAACACAATTTTTTGTAGATAACGTTGTAGTATATTTAAAGAACCCCAGAGAATCCACCATAAACCACAATGAAACAATTAACAATTTTAGCAAAATTGAAGAATGTATAGTAAACCAATATAAATTATCAACTTTTTCATATATTACCACAAAATGCAGCAGAAAGCAATAGAAATTGAAATTCCATTTAAAATCATGACAGACAATATAAAATACTAGGGAGTATATCTGCCAAGGAGAATCAAGTATTTATATGATCACAATTGTAAAACGCTTTTCACAGATAAAAGCAGTTCTAAATAATTGAAGAAATATTCGTGTGTAGACAGAACCAATACAATGAAAATGACAGTTCTATTTAATTTACTTAATCATACCAATTGAACTCTCAAATAATTATTTTATAGAGGTACAAAAACAACAATATTCATCTGGAAGAACAATATGTCAAGAATATGAAGGAAATTATCTGTTTTAATGTGACAGAAGGTAGCCTAGCAGTACTAGATTTCACAATGTACTACAAAGCAGTAATCATCAAAACAACCTGGTAATAGCTAAGAAATATATTGGTGGATCAGTGGAGTAGCTTGGATATAAAACTCACAGTAGTAAACGACCGTAGTAATATAGTGTTTGATAAACTCAAAGATTCCAGGTTTTGAGGGGAGAACTCACCATCATACAAAAATTGCTGGGAAAACTGGAGAGGAGTTTAGCAGAAATTAGGAATAGATCAAAATCTGACACCATATAGCAAGATGAGGTCAAAATAAGCATGTTATATAGACATAATGGATAACATCACAAGCAAATTAGGGTAGCATGTAAAAGTTTACCAGTAAGTTCTATGGATTATGGAACATTTTATGACCAAACAAGAGATAGAGGGGATCACAAGAAGTAAAATGGATGATTTTTATTACATAAAATTTAAAAGTTCCTGCACAAAAGAGCAATAACAATGTAGCAAAAATTAAATAGAAAACAGGAAATGGTGGCGGGGGGGAATTATAAGTTTGGTTGTTTATTTTTTTATAAAAATCCCATTTATAAAATATATAGTCAACTGAGCCAAGTTCATGAAGATTAAAGTGATTCCCCAATAGATAAATCATCAAAAATTTGCAATTTTTAGGAGTACAAGCAATTTGTAGGAGAAGAAATCAAAGGTACCTACAATCATATGAAAAAATGGGCCAGAATCACTGTTGAGAGAAATGCAAGTTAAAAAACCTGTGGAGGTATTCGGTTTTTGCCCTTCATAATCAAAGAGGATGAAAACGACATTTTGGGGTCAATGTACACTGTATCCAACTGTGGTTGATCAGAACAATACCAGCTCAGAAGGATCTACCACAGGTTGGGCACAAACAGACTTATGAACATTTGGAATACCTCATACCTATCAGACTGGCTAATATGACAGAAAAGAAAAATGATAAATTCTAGAAGGGATGTGGAAAAATAGAAACACTAATTCACTGCTGGTGGAGTGTTTAAGTAGTCCAACCATTCTAGAGAACAATCTGGAACTGTGCCCAAAAGGCTATAAAATTGTGCTTATCCTTTTACCCAGAAATAACACTATTAGGTTTGTATCCCAAAGAGATCCAAAAACAAAGAGAAAAGGGACTATTCCTAAATAAATACTTTAAGCGAATCTTTTTATGTTGGTAATGAATAGGAAATTGAAAGGATACCTTTAACTTGGGAATGGCGGAACAAATTGTGGTATATGGTTGTAATGGAATACTATTGTGCTTTAAGAAATGATGGGCATGATGGTTTTAGGAAAAAAAAACCAGGAAGATGTATGAAGTGATGCAATGTAAAGTGAACCAGGAGAACATTCTATAAAGCAATAGCAACATTGTAACAAGGCTAAATTGTGAAACACTAAGCTACTATGATCAAGAAAATAATCCAAGAAAATCTCAAAGGACACACAACGAAAATGTTATCAATTTCCAAAGAGATATTTATGATTATCTTTGAGTATAAATTGAAGAATACCTTTTTTTTTTCATTTTCTTTATGGTTCTTTCTTTTTATTTATTTTTTCAACAAGGCTATTAGGGAAGTTTGTTTTGCCTGTCTTCACATGTATAATCAATGCCAACTGCCATACTGAAAGGAGGAATAGAATTTTGTACTTAATTTTTTTAAATGAACATTATAATAAATAAATAGATAAACAAACAAATAAATAAATAAATCTATGTTTTTAATATAAAAATATCCTTACTACTTATTTTATCTAAGATAATATAAGAAGTCCTTGGCTCATCACTTAATGCTTTCAGGCTGCAAATTACATTTGTTAATCTTTATACAACATAACTTCTTTCCATAAATGTTGTTGTCAAATCACACTTTTGTCTGTTTTACAAACTGGACATCTAACATTCAGTACATTTGATATATTGCTCTTCAGATATCCCATTTATATTTCTTTATTTCACTCTGTCAACTTATCTGTTATATCCTTCATGACACCTTCTTTGATTGTACCTAGTTTTAATTATTCTCTTTCCTTAAATTTTCCAGCAGCATTTTATCTGGACCTCTCCTTTGCAATCACCACATTTTACATCATCCCAATATATGCATGTGTTAGGGCATACCCTACCCCAATAAAACACCACTAATACAACCAAAAGGCTATAACCTCCCTGTGATCAAGTTCATTTTTTTGTCATTACGTTCTTAATGAATAGAACAGATCTTTATATATAGTAAATAGTACATTTCAATAAACTGGGTTTTTCTCAGAAACATAAAGAAAAAGTCAAATATTTAGGCACTTATCACAGTTATTGCCAGTCCCATGGTAGGTGCTTAATAAATATTTATTGATTGACTAATTTTATTTTTTACTAGAACCCTTATAATTAGCAGGGTACTACACAGAAGTACTTGATGGACAATATAATTAGAAAGAAGGCTACTGTGATTGAAGTTAGATATAACTTATTCATGTTCATTCCTGTGTAAATATGCTAGAACTTAGTGAAGAGGTTCATCTCTGTTTCCATGAAAGAATGCTTATATATTGTAATATACCACTTACTTTATTTTATTATAATCTTACTAATGGAGTTATAACAGATGATGTTAGTACCTGGGGACAAACAGCACTGAACTGGGACTTGGAAAATAACACAAATGAGGTCCTTATAACAATTTTGCAATTTGTGAAAATGCCACAAGAATTGATTCACCAAAGTTTAGAGGAAAGGTTAAATTATTTATAAGTCAATTCTACTCTTCTGTAGAAGTTCATAGGTGAAGATATATATTCTCTTTAAATTTCAGTGATTCATTTCATAGAGTAAGATGCCTTGTTTCAGTTAAAGTGAAAGTTAACCTAAAAAGTATTTTCATGACATAGATCCCCAAATAAATTGTAGTCAATTTTTGTGCATTACCTAGCTCATTAGTGGGGTGTATGGGGAAGTGCTAGAGAGCTGAAGAACTAGAGAATTAGCAACTCTGGTGTGAAGGCTTGCTCCACCTCTTTCAGGGCTGCTCCTCTACCTTTGGTACTTACTAGTCACCCTAGTATCACCTGACACACTATAATGGCAAGCAAAATAGGACTTTTTGTTGTCTTTTGTTTTGGAGTGCTTCTCAGCACTAAGGTTATCAAGTGCCTTTGACTGAATCTTGCCTTTGTTTGTAGGAAGGCCCACACCCTTTTGCTAGTTAGGTCAGTAGAGATATAAAACCCTTGAGAGTTGTGAAGCACTCTGACCCTGAAGAAATGTATATATAATCTGAGGTTAGCATTTTGTTTGGGGGCTCACTCATTGGAAAAGTTTAGGTATGGAGACTCTGGGTAGCCATTAAGGAGCCCCCTGGCTTTGAAAAACCCAGATATTGGTGCTTCTCTCTCTGGCAAGTATGTATGTATAGTTTTGTTCAGACAGATAGAAGCCTGTCTGTCGATTTGGGGTATTTGCTCTGTTTATTTTTTCTCTGTTTGTAATTTCTGTTTGTATTTGCTCTGAAGTCCAGGGTGCTTGCTTTCCCCCCTGAACTAAGTAAATGATGTATGTATATTTAATTAAAGTAAGACTGTTAACCCCTTAATGTTGTTTTCCTTAGAAAAGCAGATCAAAGAACCGATGCTAGCAGCCCTCCTGTGCGCTGGTGTTGTTGGTCTTGTTGTTGGCTTTACACAGCCACAGTTGCTGCAAGCAAAATTGTTGTTACACACAGCAATAAACTACAGCATGTACAGTGACAAAACCTCAGTAAAACCATCTCATCATGTGGGTTGAAGGAGGTTGAGGGTGACTGACAGGCCTCAGTCCCATTGGTGAGTTAGGGGAATGTTTACGCCAAGGGGGTGAAGACTTCCCCCCAGTGGAATGGGTGGATAAGAACAATTTATTCCAATCACCATGAAGATGGCTGAAGTGGGTGCTGTAAGGTGCTTAGATTTCAAAGACACCAAGGTCATCCACTGCATCCCAGGCCATTGCCAGTCACCTTGCTTTTTATCTTGACACTGGACTTTGATGACTCTAAAAGAGAGAGTGAAGCTGACAAATTTGTGCAATTCTGTCTCACTCAAATCCAATTTACACAAGTTTAGACATCTCCCCATGACATCATGGGTCCTCCTGGAAAATGAAGGATGAACAACAACAGTGCATTATCAACAGTCCCATTATAATCATCAATTATCATTATCAATACAATTTTGAGTGCCTGATAAGTTATGAGAGAATTTCACTAAAAAGAAAAAAAATGCCTTCCCCTAGTGTGGAAAACAATTCAGTGTATTAAAAAAGTCACAGTTTATCTACATTTATCAATATATTTATATTTATATTTATCTATACATCTACTTCTTTCTATGATGCAAATTTTATTGTTCCTTTTCTGAAATCATTTTAACAGGAAAGCTTAAATTAGACTGCATATATTTGATCAGAGAATCATGCAATCTCATCTTCTTTCCATCTTTCAATATCAAATATTTAGAAATGATAAACATGGAGTTGTTTATAGACAGATAATTTCATATAAAGTATTCACTTTGGGGCCTGTAAAATGCCTGAGCCTTTGAATTTCACAGTAATTGAATTGCATAGTAAATAGTCTTAAGAAATCTCTTTAATTATGAGGTAAAGAAAGCTATGCTTAAGGAGGTTATGCAGTTGTCTAAGTTCACACTGGAATTAATAAGTAGGTGAACTCACATACACTGACTCACTGTTCAGGGTCCTTTCTGCTAAAGAACACACCTTTTAATTGCATTAGAAAAATCATACAATTTTTAGTGATGATAAATTTAAGGAGTGGCTGTTTTTGAAGCTTTTTTCATGTGATCTGAAGTAGTTATAAAGTGTTAGCTGAAATTTAAATAAAACACAGAACACTATTTTGCATATCACACTGAATAAGTGAGTTGATATTTTGATGAAGTGGATATGTTGTTGATGGCACAAGGATGTACAATTGTTAAAAAATACATGAAACTGTCAGATAACCATATAAAATAAACTATATAACACTCTTGTAAAAAAAAATGAGATTAAGCCATTCACTGGGAAAAAGTGACAAATTGTACCCATATGCTAAAAAGAGTAGTGTCATTTTTCTTAAGTACTGGTAACTTTATTTAAATTTGAGTCTTTCATAAAGTAGAAGGTAATCTTCCTCTCATTTTGAGGATTTGTAAAATCTAAAAGAGGAGTTAAATATTTTTGTTTGCCAAACTGAAAAGAACAATAAAATTCATGCCAAATTCTGGATAGTGTCTTCTCTTTAAATTTGAAGCCATGAGATATAAATGGACTCATCTTGGCTCCCACTTCAGTACCACCAGCTGTCTGGGAAACCTCAGCATTATCCACCTGTTCCAAGGCTATCATTTCTCTCTAAACCTGCAACACCTTTGTCAGCATTTGTGGGTTCACTCTTAGAGCTCTTTCTTCAGACTGTTTTTTAAAATATCTCATATCAGTGTCAATTTAGCTGTCTTCCTAAACATATCAAAATAATGAGCAAATCAAAATTCAAAATAATGTAAATAATTTGCATTTTGTAAATTTATTATGTTTTTGTCAGAGAGCAATCAGTTAAAAAGAATACCTTCTGACATATTTTGATATTATTATGCAAATTTTTTATCTGAAAGCCAATTATTCATCATTTTATTGTATTACATTGACTGATTATAATGAATATGTTAAAATTATATGAATGCAAAATAATAATAAAATATTTCAAAGGATTGAAATTGCCAAAGTAGTAAGCATAATATAATATGAATCCCATATTCATAGTGAAAACATTATGCATTTTGAAATTATTTATCTTAACTTTTAATGAAGTAGGTTTAATTCATTTCATCCCCCCCCCAAAAAAAATCACTTGTTAAAATGGAAAAGTACTATTCAGACAAAGTGAGCAGAATTAGTATTAATGAAATATTAACAAAACAAAATACCATTCCATAGGGCTAGGAAAGAAGAGATAACTGGGCATGATAAATGCTTTGAAATTATGTTATCATATCATCCACCAACCAGAAAAAAAAAGGCAAAAAAGTATCAATAAGGAATTTATGTATAATCTCTTCCTAATATGAAAATTTAGGAATATTTTATTTACTGCATTATAAATACAAACTACTTAACAATTAACTTTATAGGAATTCCTGGCTCTGCTCCACACTACCCAAATTTAGGCACAATCATAATTATCTTTGTTCAGTATTCTCATAAATAAAATGACAGTTTTGGATTAAGTAATCTTTCAGGTCTTTTGCAGTTTAGGACTCAATGAAAGCTTGGGGTTAGTTCTCATATCTAAATGATATATTTTATGCATATATGTGCCTATGTCTATAGATATATAATATATATATACATATATATATATACACATACATACATATATATATATATATATATATATATATATATATATATACATATACTCAGAAATACAATTAACATATACCAGGTTTTTTTAACAAAGATACTAATTAAACCATTTATATACCTAAGTCAACTAATTTATATTTCAGTACTTCAATCCATCTATCAATGTATCTCTATCATTTCAGCTCAACTCTTTCCTTTCGAATCCATGACTTCTCATAAATTTTCCAAAGAGGTGTTACTCAATACATTGCAAATTGGTTTTCTGGATTGTTTCTTTATGTTTTTTTTGTCTTTTTCCTAGCTTTTAAAGTGAATTTCTACTTCTGAGGCCCACGGGCTCTATCCTAATCTTCTTCTGCCAGGAAATGGGGACCTGGTTGCTGTCTTTGTTTTCTGTGGCCTCTGGTTTTGTCAGCTAGAGGGTATATAATGCTGCTGCTCACCTGGTGCTGAGCTGGAGCTGGGTGGTGTACATAGGTTGAAGCCTGGTGATATTTTTTATGAGTTCCTCTGGGTTACAGTGAAGGTCCTGGTGTGAAGTGTGGTTGAGGGGTGGTCTGGCTGCTGGAAGTCTCCTCCTCCCCTAGGGCTATGCTACTGTACGGTGGTCCCCGAAGTAGTCTGTGTTGTTGTCTGCCACTTCCCTTGGATGTGCCAAAGCACTTTGGGGGTCCTGGTGTTAATGCTTGCTGGCTCCACCACCCTGGGGCTCAGGAACTCTCGCTGGTCTGTTGAGGTGGGGCCTGCTGGGTCACCTCTCTTCCTGTACTAATTTTCTTCTTCCACTGCAAGAGGGGGCCTCCCTAGCTTCCTGAGAGAAAAGGCTACTGAAGCCCCACTTCTGGCTCCTCTATTCCAGAGTTTCTCCCAAGGGAATATTATCTGAGTGAGGAAGGGAGGGAGGAGAGCCATTTTACCTGGTCATCATGGCTCCTGGAAGTTCAAGAAGGCAAGTTTTAAAGCTTTAGACTGTGGACTGCAAGCCTTAGGAGTAGTGGCTCTTGTGGCTGCAGGCTCTGTGCTTCTGTCTCCTGTAGCTCCAAAAGACTCTCATTCTGGGCTGTGAGGCCTGGGAATCGCTGCTGTAGTCAGCACTTCAGCCCTGGGCCTGCTCCTACTCCTGCTCAAGTATGGTTTGGTTTCATGTGCCTAGCACTCTCCCAGCCTGGTTTGCTGGCTGGATTCCTCTGCTGCTCCTCTTCTGGTGTGGTCAGGTGCAGTTCCACACTCCTGGCTATTTCTTAGCCCACAGATCTGCCTTATCGAACATGCGGACTCTCCTGGCTTGGAGATTTGACACGTTCCATCTACAACTGGCTTCTAATTCTCTCAAATCTGCTCAGATTCACTTTTTAGAGGTATGTGACAGAATTTCTTTCTTTTTTTTTAGCAGGCATAGTTCAATTTATTTGTTTATAAAAAACATCTATGTGGTTGCCACAGCAGCTGCCTTGGTCCTCTGGACAGACACTCCAGTGTGAGTCTTCACAAGATGGTCGGTGAATTCCTGATAGGGAGACTTGGTGAACACAGTCTCCTTCCACAGGTCTGGGGTTAGATAGCTTTATGTTTTGGAGATGGCATCAAAGGTAGCTTTAGCAAAGTTGCCCAGAGTGGCAGTACAGCCTCTTGCAGAAGTATAGCAGTCATCAATTCCAGCCATCATCAGGAGTTTCTTAGGCACAGGAGCTGAGACAATGCCAGTACCTCTAGGAGCGGGGATCAGGCGCACCAGAACCGATCCACATCGCCCAGTGACCTTGCAGGGCACTGTGTGAGGCTTGCCAATCTTGTTTCCCCAGTAGCCCCATCTCACAGGAACAATGGACATCTTGGCCAGAATGATAGCACCACGAATAGTTGTGGCCACTTCCTTGGAGCACTTGACACCCAGACCAACATGGCCATTGTAGTCACTGATGGCCACAAAAGCCTTGAACCTAGTATGCCGTCCAGCTCTAGTTTGTTTCTGAACAGGCATGATCTTCAGAACCTCATCCTTCAATGAAGATCTCAGGAAGAAACCTATGATCTCAGACTCCTTGATAGGGAGCGAGAAAAGATAGATCTCTTCCAAAGACTTGATCTTCATGTCCTTGACTAGGTGGCCCAGCTTAGTGACAGGAACCCACTCCTTGTCTTCGGCCTTTCCTCCCCGGGCTCCGCAGCCCCGGCCTCGGCCTCAGCCACGGCCCCGGCCCCAGTCTCGACCTCGGCCCCCACTGCCGAAGCCACCGCAGAAGCCACCCCGATCTCCGACTCCGGGGCCCCTGGGGCCTCCCGCACCTCCTGCAGCACCGGCGTCGTCTGCCATTTGGTGTTCACTAGAAGTAGAAGCATGTGACAGAATTTCTAAGAGAGTGCAAGTAAGTCCCTCCTTTCATAGCTCCATCTTGGCTCCATGCATCTAAATTGTTTTAATAGTGATGCTTTTAATATTTTTCCTTGAGCTGGGGGTTTTGGAATTTGACTATGATATTCCTCTGAATTTTATTTTAAGTGGTGATTGATGGATTTTTTTTTTCTATTTCTACTTCCCTGCCTTGTTCTAATGCTTCAGGACAGTTTTCTTTAATTAGTCCTTGTATTATTGTATGAAGATTCTTTTTGGATCATAAGTTTCAGTTAGTCTGATTATTTTTATATTTTCTCTTCTTGATATATTCTCCAAATATATTGTTTTTATTATGTTTCACTTTCTCTTCTATTTTTTCATTATTCATGTTTTTATAAATTATTTCTTGGTCTCTTATAATTTCACTGGTTTCATTTTGTGCAGTTCTAACTATCAAGATGTCATTTTCCTCCTTAAGAGTCTGGATCTCCTTTTCTAATTGGTCTTGTTTTTCTTGTATTATTCTTATTTTTTTTATTTTTTAAATTTTTCCTTCCTCTCTGTCATTTGCTATTGAAAGTCTTTTTTAAGATCATCTATAAATGCTTTTTGGGCAGGTGACCATTTGATATTAATCTTTGGGGGTTTCTTTACTTCAATATCCTCCTCTGAAGATGAACCCCAATCATTTCTATTCCCATAATACCTTTATGTTGTTGGATTCTTTCTCCTTTGCCTGTGCATATTTTTTCTGATAATACCTTCATTTCTGTAATGACGTCTAGCCCTGGGGTATGGGAAATTGTTCCTCTTGCCACAGATTTTCATTACTCCCCTCTAGTCTGGAACCAAAGCCAAATCTCCAACCTCCTGTAATGGCTCACAACCAGGGGCTTTCTGCCCCACTGCTTCTGCACTCAACAAGCTTGTGCTGGTTGCTTCTTGCTCTGCACTGCTCTTCACAGCACAGCCTGTCATACCTCATCAGCAGAGGTACCCTCAGTCTTCCAAGGCTCAAACACATGACTCCCCTCACTATCCCAAGGGAGAGATTTCTTTTTATAATTAAGAATTTTTATTTTTAGTTTATAGCACTCGGTTCCACATAATTTTGAGTTCCAGATATTCTTTCCCCCGTCCCTCATCTCTACCCAAGACGGCATGGAATCTGATATATCTTCTACATATAATGTCATATTGAACTTATTTACACAATAGTCAAGTTGTAAAGAAGAATTATGACCAATGGAATGAATCATGAGAAAGAAGACAAAAAAACAACAACAACAAAAAAATAAAAACGAAAGAGAAAAATAAAAGGGAAAAAAAGGCGAGCATAGAGTGAACCTCCATCTGCATTCAGTCTCTGTAGTTCTTTCTCTGGATGTAGATAGCCCTCTCCATCAAAGGTCCTTTGGTGTTGTCTTCGCACCTTGTATTGCTCAGCAGAGCACAGTCTTGCAGTGTTAGTCCTCACAGAATACATATGTCTGTGGTTGTGCATAATGTTATCCTGGTTCTGCTCTGCAGGCTCAGCGTCATATCATGTGGGTTTTTCCAGGTTATTACGAAGTCCATTTCATTGCCATTTCTGATACCACAATAGTATTCCATTACATTCATATACCACAACTTGTTCAGCCATTTCCCAGTTGATGAGCGTCCCCTTGATTTCCATTTCTTTACTACTACAAAAAGAGCTACTATAAATATTTTTGTACACATGGGTCCTTTTCCCACTTGTATGATCTTTTTTGGGATACAACCCGAGAAGTGATATTGCTGGGTCAAAGGGTATGGACGTTTTTATACACCTTTCGGCATAGTTCCAAGTTGCTCTCCAGAATGGCTGGATCAGTTCACACCTCTACCAGCAATTTAACAGTGTTCCAATTTTCCCACATCCTCTCCAGCATTTATCATTTTCTTGTTTTGTCATTTTAGCCAATCTGGCAGGAGAGATGTGGTACCTAAGAGTTGTTTTGATTTGCATTTCTGTATTCAGTAAGGATTTTTAGCATTTTTTCATATGCCTATAGATATCTTTAATTTCTTCCTCTGAAAACTGCCTGTTCATTTCCTTTGACCATTTCTCAATCAGGGAATGACTCCTATAAATTTGGCTCAGTTATCTGTATATTTTAGAGATGAGGCCTTTACCGGAGACACTACTTGCAAAGATTTTCTCCTAGTTTTCAGATACCTTCCTAATCTTTGTTGCATTGGCTTTTTTATACAAAAACATTTTATTTTAACATAATCAAAATTATCTATTTTGCATTTTGTAATTCTCTCTATCTCTTGTTGTGTCATGGATTCTTTGCTTTTCTATAAATATGATAGATAAACTATTTCTGCTCTCTCAAATTGCTTATATTACCAACCTTGATTCCTAAATCATGAACCCATGTTGACTTTATTTTGGTATATGGTGTAAGATATTCATCTATGCCCAATTTCTGCCCTATCATTTTCCAATTTTCCCAGCAGTTTTTATGAAATAGTGAATTCTTGGCCTAGAAGCTAGATTCTTTGGGTTTATCAAAGAGTAGATTGCTATAGTCGTTGACTACTGTGTCTTGTGTACCTATCCTTTCCACTGATCCACCACTCTTTCTTAGGCAGTACCAGGTAGTTGACTGCTGCTTTATAGTACATTTAATATCTGGTATGGCTAGGCCACCTTCCCTAGCAATTCTTTTCATTAATTCCCTAGATATTCTAGACCTCATGTTCTTCCAGATGAATTTTGTTATAATTTTATGCAGCTATTGATTCTTATTATGAAGACAGGGAAGATCAAATTACCTTTCAGAAGAGGACATCATTGACACTATGCCCACAACTGGAACCTCCAAAGGGATTGTGAACTGGTCTGAACCCCAAAAAGCATTCCTGGAACAATTCATGGAGGATTTGAAAAACCAAATAAGAGAGGTAAATGAAGAGGTAAAGAAAAAAATGGAAAAAAATTCACTGATGAGAACAAATCTTTAAATATTAAAATTGGTGAAATGGCTAAGGAGGTTCAGAATCTAATTTGAGAGAATGACTCCTTGAAAAGTAAAATTAACCAAATGGAAAGGTAGGTACAGAAGCTAAATGGAGGAAACAATTTGTTAAAAATTAGAATTGGGAAGTAGAAGCTAATGACTCTATGAGGCACCAAGAATCAATCAAACAAAATCTAAAAAATGAAAAAAATAGAGGAAAACATGAAATATCTGCTTGGAAAAATAACTGACCTTGAAAACAGATCCAAGAGAGATAATCTAAGACATATCATTCTACTTGAAAACCATGATGAAAAAAAGAACCTGGAGACTATCTTCCTGGCTAACATGACAAAACAGGAAAATAATATATGCTAGAGAATATGTGAGAAAATAGGAACGCTGTTACATTGTTGGTGGAGTTGCAAACTGATCCATCCATTTTGGAGAGCAATTTGCAACTATGCCCAAAGGGCTACAAAAATGTGCACACCCATTAATGGAGCAATACCACTTCTAGGCCTGTATCCCAAAGAGATAACATAAGTGATAAATGGACCAGTATGTACAAAAATATTTATAGCATCTCTATTTGTGGTGGGAAAGAAAAGATGGACAATTCTCAATACAACTTGTATTATTTAGCATAAAGCATTTCTTGAAATGAAAATTTTTTGTTACATATTTTAAATCCTCTCTTAGGTTCTGCTATGCACATGACATGCTTCTTTTTTATTATTTTGTATTTGTTTAATATTTAAGTTTAGGATGTATTTTGTTTCTTTTCTTTATTATGTATTTGTCTTCTGGCCTTTGAGTATAAAATAAAATTTTAAAAAATATATTATCTTATTCAAGACTCACAAGTACCGTGGGAGATAGTTTCTATTGATATCCTCATTTTATAGTCAAAGAAATTGATGCAAACAGGGGTTAATTCACTTGCCAAGAGTGACATAGCTAACAATTATCTAATAGCTCATAAGCTAATATCTGATAGCTAATAAGCACCCCATTTGGACTTGGATCTTACTGATTCCAGGCCCAGTAGCTCTAACCCCTGGGCCACCAGCTTGTAGGCAGAGTAATGTCCAATGAATAGCTCTACCTTGAGAGACCTGCTTAAGCCCATCATCACTGGAAGAAGGCCAAAAATCTGGACTGGCCATTCAGATAGGACAATTTGAGCCATCCTGGACTGACATACCAACAATTCTTTCCAATGCTCTCTGAGTGAACCTGAATTCCTCCTGTTGTGTCAGCAACCACAAGGCTGGATTAAGCACACACAGACATTCTGAGTCAGAGGCATGTCCTTTCTTCATGGGTGTATAATCTGTGCAGCCTAACCCCAAAGTGAGCTCACTTCTTACTGCAGCTCTGCATACATACCCACCTGTTTGAGAGAAATAAACACACCTACAATATAATTCTGTTTTTCTTTCTTAAATAGAACTCTCGAGGTTGATAACATATAGCATGAAGTGTCTCACTAAAATATTTCAAGGTTTTATGAATTCCTTAGTGTGTTTATTAACTACTCAGAAATGTTACCCCTTCTGTGTTGTGGTAGATGATACATTTTTTTATTTGTGGTGGCTGAAGAATGCATCATCCTGTTGGTCATACCAAGCTGGTGATAAGCTTTTTAGAATTTAGCTAGGCTGATTCTCAAATACCAGACACAGAGCGCGTAAGCATACTCAATTTTTTTTTTTCAGTTTAGATCGTCCTGCTAGAGCTAGCTTTTCCTGAAACCTATAGTCATCTCAATGACATAAGGAGACACCAGAGTAGTACTTTAGGAGAAACTTCATCTGACCATTTGTTCTAAATGCCACAATATGCTTTTCAGTTATGTTACACGTGATTCTGTCCATCCCGGACTCCAGGATATCCCATGAAGTATTTTTGAGAATTATTTTATCTTCCTGGCTTTTCACTGCTTTACCACACAGGAGGCACTGAGGAACCATCAGAACTTTCAAGCTGAATAATAGTCAGTGAGTCCACCAGAAGTCTTTTAGAACTCTAAATGGAATAGTCACATAGGTATTTAACTCAGATTTAAACTTAGGTCAATTACTTACAGACCTCAGATTAGCAGAGCAGGATCAGGCATTCCCCTGGATGAGCATTGAAAGACTGAAGACCCCTAGTGGAGCTGTAAGCTGTAAGATCAGTTCCAAGCATTGCCTTGGTATTTGAACAGCTGGGTTTCAGCACTTCATTGTGGATAATAAATAAGTTTAGCAGCCATGACTGGTAAAGCTGGTCAGGTATTGAGTAGGATAAATTTAGTGTGAGCCTTTACTTCTATCTTTAGTTTCACATCAATGTCATCTAAATGACACACTAAATTTTGTACTTTGAATCTTCTGTGTCTCTTATTTTTGTTGACAGTATATTCCAAACAGAGGGACCTGAATCTCATGTAGAGTACAGGAACAAGTGCCACCCAGAAGCACTGTCACTCTCTACCCAGTTCCACCCACAGTTCTAGGGCAGACTGAAAATGAGTTCTATGACTAGAATATTACAGAATGAAAAATAGTCAAAGGTTCCAAGCGTGTATCAAGTTAAAATCAAGTTGAGAATAAAGCAGAAGCTATGGGAATTTCATCCCAGCAGTGGAATGGGGGTCTTAGTTCCAGCCTCCATTCCAATTAAATTTGTGATGAAAGCAGAGGTGGAACCCCAGATCAGCTATTTGTAGTTATATCACTCTATCAGAACTTTCAAGATGCATAATAGTGGATGTGTCCAGGAGAAGTCTATTAGAACTCTGAATGGGATAATCACTTGGGAATTTTGCTCAGATTTAAACTGAAATCAGTTACTTATAGAGACCAAATCAGGAGGGCAGAGGTGACACTTTCCCTTGATCAGACCACATGGGGAGCATTGACAGGTTGCAGGTCCCACCTGGAGCTATCTCAGGTATCCAAGAATAACAGAACACTCAATACCTCAAATACAATGCAGCAGGACTAGAGCAGATAAAAGTACAGAGCCTATCCCTAAAATGCAGTATGAGATCAGGAAGGAGTCTGCAAGAATAAGCAAGCAATAAAAAAGCCCTACATAAAAATCTATTATAGTGACAGGGATGGTCAAAACAAACACAGAAGCCATGACTCCAAACCATCTTCAAACAGTCTCAAAGTAAAGGCAGCTTGGAAACAAACTGAAGTTGAATTCCCAGAAGGAATGAAGCAAAAGTTTTAAATTTATTTTTTTTAATTAATGAAATGTGAACAGGAAGAAAAATGAAAAAGAATGATTAGCTGTAATAGAAATTAGCAACTTCAAACAAAAGGTACAAAAGCTTACCCTAACCAAAGAATTCCTACAAAATTTTAGTAGACCAAAAGAAGCTAATGATTTAACAGATAAAAAGAAATATAAAAACAAGATTAAATGATTTAAAAAAAATAATCTATCTAAAAGCAAAAACTAGTCTGGAAAACAGATCAAAGAGAGTTAATTTAAGTATCATTGGACAGTCTGGAAGCTATGACCAAAAATGCTAGATATCATTGTTCCAGAAATTATAAAAGAAAACTTTCTAGATCCCTTAGAATCAGAGATTAAAGTAGAATAAAAGAGTCATGGGTGAGCACCTGAAAAAAAAGAAATCTCAAAATGAAACACTCATGATCCAAAATCCAGAGGTTCCAGGTCAAAGGAAAAAAAAATAATTCAAGCATCTAGAAAGAAAAATAAAAGAAAAAAAGAAAATTCAAATATTGATGAGCCACAGTCAGGATCATATATGATTTAGTGATCATTACATATAAAGTAATGGAATCTTGCATCGTGATATTCAAAAAGGCTTAAAACCAAGAATAAGTTTTCTGGCAAAAC